>NC_051157.2:148149280-148234856 GCF_013339745.2 Dermacentor silvarum
TAACTAAGCAACATTTCGCCGTAACACTAAACTCAGCGACCTATTAAAGGACAAGTAATGCTCTCGCATTTACACATCACAAGAATTGCTTAGGTGCCCTCAAAGGTTTTTTATGCTCACCAGCACCAAGACCTCAGTGTTATTCCGGAGCCTTTTAAAATTATCTTTATTTTCCATTGAACATTATTATTACATTACTATTATTTCATCACTTCACAATATTCACGGTACATTAGTGTCACTTCCTTCAAGCAAGCAATGGATGTGCCAACACTGAAGTCAATATCACGTCTGTGTTGGCTTTACTCCTTCCTTTAAAATCCACGCTCAAGACACCACCTTCGTAAGCCACGATCGCGAACTACCTCTCGCATAAGTAACAGCTCTGCCATAGCACGTTTACCCGTCCGCTCAACTGCCATGACCACTTCCTTCTTTCCTGACGCGATCGTTTTCTTTACTGCGCTCCCTGACCACTTCGTTACATGTACTGACCGCAAAACATTTCTTGAATACCTAACAAATCACTTTCAATAGATTTTTGTTTCCAGTTTACATCGTTTAAGAAGCCATCATAAGTCACTCTCAATAGTATACCCCCTACCCTTGTCAACTCTTCCATCTATAGTGTATTTTTTCGCTATGTATGCCTGTATGCCTTGTTGCTTCTTTACTATCGTAATTTTTGTTTGCTTGTTTCAAGTTGTAGAAAATCAGCAATGTTTCTTTTTTTGTGTGGCTGTTAGTTTTATTTGAAGAAAAAACACTCCCCCTTCCCCCCCCAAAAAAAAAAGTATACGAGGACGAAAAGAAGACAGGTACAACAGACGGGCACTAACTTCTAACTGAATTTAATTTGAAAGCACAAGGTTTATACACATGAACAAAAATGAATTACATCACCGTGACGTCATGAACTCCCTATCGCATCAAAAAGGCAATCTCTTTGTCGGTAAGTGCCACTGACGGGCAGCTGATTACACATGCCCTTGGCCTTCGCAATGTAAAAAAACTTCTGATTTGTACGTAACCACTCTTACACATGTTTGTATTGCCCTCCCTCCCTCCTCCCCTTGTGTAATGCCTTCTGGCCTTCAAGGTGAAAATAAATGAAATGGAATAATTATTATTAGAATGATTATTACTATCCCCGCCAGCAGTTAAAAAATGTTACGTCGGTATGTTCTCCCAGTATTGTCACCTATTTATTGAGTAACTATTTAAATACTTCTACACGTGGAAATCTTCTCACCCGCTGTGGTTGCTTAGTTGCTTCGGAGTTGTTGCGCTGCTAAGCACGAGGCCATGGGATCAAATCGCGGCCACGGCGGCCGCAGTTCGATGGGGGATAAATGTAATAACACCCGTGTACTTTCTTTATTTATTTGTTTCCGTGGATAAAAATGCAATGGCAGGGGGTTAAGATAAGAGCTGTAGTGAGGACGCTTGAGGTGCCCTTGGCCCCCGTGTTACATGGTGGCAATGAGTCGCGCAATTAATCACTTAGATATAGGTGCACATTCAAGAACGCCAGGGGGTCAAAATTAATCCAGAGTTCCCCACTGCGGCGTACTTCATAATCAGATCGTGGCTTAGGCGCATAAAAACCCTTAATTTAATTTTTTTCGACTGCTCACGTTTTTTCTTGTATTAAAGTGTCGCTGTAAAACCGATATGTCTCGAATTATTGCCTGATTTTTCTTCTCCGTGCCACGTCTAAGACTTTTGAGCTTGTTCTTCACAACATGTCTTCTTACTGTGAAAAACTCGTTGATTCTGAATCAGCGTGGATTTCTCTCTGGCCTCTCCACTATCGCAAATCCCTCAAGTTTCTTGACGCAGATTTCCGCGCCGTTGGCACCATTTACTGTGACCTCAGCAGAGCCTTCCATGTAGTCAGCCACTTACAGCTTCTGGACAAGCTTACGCACCGGGGTATTGATTCGTCCATTGTCAATCTCTCGTGCAGTTATCCCTTGATAGATTATATTACTTCATCAATACTTCTTTTTGGGCGAGTTCGTACATCTTGAAACTTTGGTTAACAGCGCAAACAGACAACCACAAGAAGGGAGACACGTACACACAGGCGCTGACTAACAACTAAAAACCGAAGATTATATTACGTTAACGTCAATTGGCCAAGCGTCTCCTTTGTGCATGGCAACTAGCGGTCTCCTTCAATGATCCTTATTAGGACCACGCCTTGGTTTAATTTTAAATGCGAAGCATTTCTTGGCAAACATTTGCCACTTTGACAGTCTATATATATATATATATATATATATATATATATATATATATTGTTACGGGCCGCCTCCTTGCATTAAGGAAGAAGACGACGATCGCCGAAAAACGCTGCGCGTGTTCAGCCATCTTGGCCATCTCTGCCAACACTCCCTGTAGATAAATACTATCCCTTTTTCGTCTATCTGACGCCCCGTCACACATTGGTGGGAGGTGCTGGGTATTCTCGCCAGACGACGGAGCTCCGAAGCGGTCGGCGCTGCGGTGCGACCACCATGGCACACCAACCGGAATCTGCTTCTGCGCCGCGGACACCGATTGTAGTCGTCCAACCCCGAGACCCTGGAATGTTCAACGGCACCGATGGTATCGACGTTGAGGAATGGCTCACGCTATACGAACGGGTGAGCGATTCCAACCACTGGGACCTGACAGTCATGCTGGCCAATGTGGTGTTTTATCTTAGTGGAACGGCGAAGTTGTGGTATGACAATCACGACGCCGACTTCGGAAGCTGGGATACATTCAAACAAAAGCTCCGTGACCTGTTCGGTAACGCCTCCAGTCGAAAAATCATTGCGAAGCAACAGCTGTCAACTCGCGCCCAGACGTCCACGGAATCGTATTTGTCTTACATACAGGATGTGCTGGCGCTGTGCCGTAAAGCTGACAGTAACATGTCAGAGTCTGACAAGGTTGGCCACGTCCTGAAAGGGATAGCGGACGACGCATTCAATCTGCTCATGTGCAGAAATTGTGCTACCGTCGATGCCATGATCGAGGAGTGTCAGCGCTTCGAGCAGGCTAAGAGCCGCCGTATTGAACGACCATTCGCCCGGCTTCCTAACACCGCTGCAACGTCTTCGTGTGAAGAGCGGCCGCCATCTAACCTTTCACCGCCGTCGGCCGAATTGACGAGGATTGTCCGTCGTGAAATCGAGGCAATGGCTCCCGCTAGCCTCTTTACCAACTCTAACGCCGGCGACTCGAGCACACCAGCGGTTTCGCTAGTCCAAGCCATCGTGCGTAACGAACTCGCGAATCTCGGGGTTCACGCTGCTTGCGCCGTTGTCAGCCCTACATCCGCTTCCGGGGCCCCGACATCGTTCCCTCGATATCCGCGGTTCGCTCCACGATCGCGAAACCCTGCTGATTGGCGAACTGAAGACGATCGGCCTATCTGCTTTCACTGCCGCCGTGTCGGGCACGTTGCTCGCTACTGTCACAACCGCTGGTCGTTCCCGCAACGTACTCCATCCTTTGGCCATGCTCGCCGCCTTGATCGCAGCCCTTTTGAGCCACTATCTGCAGCACACCCCTACAATCCTGACGCTGCCACGACATGGTCCAGCCGCTCGCCGTCACCTAGAGGTCACCAGTCGCGTTCGCAACCGTACCGCCGTCCGTCCTCCCGCTCCCCGCCACCTCGCCGCGCCCCGTCGCCGAGCAACCGTGGCTCCTTCACTCCGGAAAACTAAACGATGCAGCGCCCGGAGGTAACGCTGCATCTACGACTCTGCCCGAAAACCCTCTAGTTACTCTGCCGACTCGACGCTGTGTGTTGAACGTTGACGTTGATGGCGTGCCGATTTCTGCACTTGTCGACACCGGGGCTTATATTTCCGTCATGAGCTCTGGTCTTCGCCGTCGCCTAAAGAAGGTGGTCACACCTGCTGTTTCCCACGTTGTAAGAGTGGCCGATGGAGGAACTCCCACCATCCTTGGCATGTGCACCGCCCGCGTCACAATCGCCAGTCACCCAACTACTGTTTTATTTGCCGTTCTTGAACAATGTCCGTACGACGTTATTCTTGGTCTGGACTTTCTCGCGACTCATTCTGCCCTAATTGACTGTGCAACTGGCCTCCTGCAGCTCGAACTACCTCACCTAGCCTATTCCCCAACCACGCCTTCAGCCCGTCTCTGCTCTCTCGACTATGTGCGCATGCCCCCGCAAGCCGCCATGTATATCGCCATGGTCTCGAGCCCTCCTGTCGCTGATGGCGATTACGTGCTATCCCCGGTAACGGACGTTCTGCTCGCCAAGAACGTCGCCATGCCTAACACCCTCGTGACCGTCACCGGCAACCGCATCGCCATTCCTATTTTAAACTTCAGCGCCTCTCCTCAACTGATTCCGGCAGGCATGTCACTCGCCGCCATCACTGCTGCCGAAGACTGCGAGATTTGTGCGTTGGATCCCACCCGTTCCTCCAGTTCGTCCTTCCTTTGCACCACAACCAGTTCGCCGCGCGATGTCTTTGTCAGAATGATCCCTGATGACCTTCCTTCTGATCAAGCTACTGACCTTCGCCGCCTCCTGGAGTCTTACCACGACATTTTCGACTTCGACGATCGTTCTCTGAGCCAAACGTCTGTTGTCCAACATCGCATCGACACGGGGAACGCGAGCCCTATCCGTCGCCGTCCCTATCGTGTCTCCCTCGCCGAACGTCGTGTGATCCAAGGCGAAGTTGACAAAATGCTCACAAAAGGCGTTATCGAACCTTCTTCCAGTCCGTGGGCGTCCCCTGTGGTGCTAGTAAAAAAGAAAGACGGCAGCTGGCGCTTTTGTGTTGACTACCGACACTTGAACAACATCACACGCAAGGACGTCTACCCTCTGCCCCGAATCGATGACGCCTTGGACTGCCTCCACGGCGCCACGTACTTTTCCTCCATCGACCTACGCTCCGGATACTGGCAGATTACCGTTGATGCCATGGACCGTGAAAAGACTGCGTTCGTCACACCGGATGGACTTTACCAATTCAAGGTTATGCCTTTTGGATTGTGTAATGCCCCCGCGACCTTCGAGCGAATGATGGATTCTCTCCTTCGGGGCTATAAGTGGTCTACGTGTTTATGTTATCTAGATGACGTGATTGTATTTTCGCCTACTTTTGAGGACCACCTAGCCCGCCTGTCGGCCATTCTTGATGTGTTTCGCCGCGCTGGCCTACAACTCAACTCCTCCAAGTGTCGTTTCGCTCGGCGTCACATCACCGTTGTCGGACACCTTGTTAGTGCTAGCGGTGTCCAACCTGACCCCGACAAGGTGCGTGCCGTCCGAGACTTTCCTGTTCCTCGCTCAGTTAGCGATGTACGGAGCTTTGTCGGCTTGTGTTCCTACTTCCGCCGCTTCGTCAGGAATTTTGCCGACATTGCCCGGCCGCTTACTGACCTACTCAAGAAGGACATCTCTTTTTCCTGGGGTCGTGCACAAGCTGCCGCATTCACCACCCTTGTCAGTTTACTGACTTCACCGCCCATTTTGGCGCATTATGACCCGTCGGCCCCTACAGAAGTTCGCACCGACGCTAGTGGCCACGGCATAGGTGCAGTACTCGCCCAACGCCAGAACGACCAGGACCGTGTCATTGCCTACGCCAGCCGCCTTCTCTCGTCGTCGGAGCGGAATTATTCGATAACTGAGCGCGAATGCCTCGCTTTGGTCTGGGCTGTGGCAAAATTTCGCCCTTATTTGTACGGCCGAACTTTTTCCGTTGTCACGGACCACCATGCCCTTTGCTGGCTCTCGTCGCTGAAGGATCCTACAGGAAGGCTTGGCCGCTGGGCGTTACGACTACAGGAATACACCTTTGACGTGCTCTACAAATCTGGCCGGATGCATCAAGATGCTGACTGTTTATCCCGCTACCCTGTCGATCCTCCCGACACCACCGAACGTGATACCGGTGACTTCGTCATGGCTATTGCAGATCTGGCCAACATACGCGCTGAACAGCAAAGTGACGACACGTTACGATCTATAATTGACCGCCTCAATTCTCGTCAGCCCGACCCATCGCTTCGTCTGTTTGAGCTTCACGACGATATTCTTTACCGTCGTAGTACCACTCCCGACGGCCCAGAGCTTCTGCTTGTTCTCCCCAAGCATCTTCGTGCTACTGTTCTCCAGGAACTCCACGATGCTCCGACCGCTGGCCATCTTGGCGTATCCCGCACATACGATCGCGTGCGGCGCCGGTTTTTCTGGCCTGGTCTGTACCGATCTGTTCGACGCTACGTTGCTGCGTGTGACCTTTGTCAGCGACGTAAACGGCCCTCAGGGTTGCCTGCAGGCCTTCTGCATCCAATTCACATACCCCAGGAGCCATTCTACCGCGTCGGTATCGACCTCCTCGGCCCATTTCCTTCGTCTGCTTCAGGGAACAAGTGGATCGCAGTTGCGACCGACTACGCTACGCGTTTTGCCATCACGCGAGCTTTGCCGACTAGTTGCGCCACTGACGTCGCCGACTTCCTCCTTCATGACGTCATCCTTCGTCATGGTGCTCCTCGGCAACTGCTCACAGACCGAGGCCGCTACTTGTTGTCGAAAGTTGTCGATGACCTCCTTCGTTCCTGTTCTGTGGAGCACAAGCTCACTACTGCGTACCACCCGCAGACCAACGGGCTCACCGAAAGGCTGAACCGCACCTTAACCGATATGCTGTCGATGTACGTGTCTGACGATCATCGGGACTGGGACAGCGCTTTGCCATACGTCACGTTCGCGTACAACTCCTCCCGTCACGACACCGCCGGTTTTTCGCCGTTTTACCTCCTGTATGGCCACCACCCTGCATTGCCTTTTGACACGCTCCTACCTGCTGTTCTACAACATACCACGGAGTATGCCCGCGATGCTGCCGCGCGAGCCCATCTGGCACGTCAGATAGCTCATGAGCGACTATCCGACTCACAATTATGCCAAAAGGACCGCTACGACTGCAGCCACCGGCACCTCTGCTTTTCTCCGGGATCTCTTGTGCTTCTCTGGACTCCTTCTCGTCGCGTCGGTCTCTCCGAAAAGCTTTTATCGCGTTACACCGGACCTTACAAGGTTTTACGGCAACTTAGTGACGTGAATTATGAAATCGCCCCACTGAACAGTTCTTCACCATCTACCCTGCCATCTCGTGACGTCGTGCACGTATCCCGACTGAAGCCGTACTTTTCCGTCACCTCCTCGTGTAATTAGTCTGCGCCGAGACGGCGCTCAGCCCGCCGGGGCGGTTAGATGTTACGGGCCGCCTCCTTGCATTAAGGAAGAAGACGACGATCGCCGAAAAACGCTGCGCGTGTTCAGCCATCTTGGCCATCTCTGCCAACACTCCCTGTAGATAAATACTATCCCTTTTTCGTCTATCTGACGCCCCGTCACAATATATATATATATATATATATATATATATATATCTAGCCGCCTAAGTCTTGGCACTCTCATGGTGGTTTCGTTAACGTGGTATTTACCAAAATTGGCATAGTATGACAAGTATGTATGACAAACATAAATCATAGGTAATGAGATGAATATCAGGACATGTGTGTCATGTAGGTCATGAAACACCCGCCTAAAATGGCAATGACCCAGCGAAAAAAATATTAACAATCAAAAACCTCTGGAATGGGTTCAGACGTGGGCACTAAGTGAAGGAAACACTAAAGGATGATAGTAGAAGTCATAGTCCTGAGCATGACTCAGCAAAAATGACAATGACTCAGCAAAAAAAAGATTAACACTCAAAAACCACAGACATGGGTTTGGACATAAATGATAGGTCATGACACGAATGTCATGACATGCATCTCATGTAGGTCATGAAACAGCCAAAAAGCTAACAAACTCTCATGGTCGTTTTGTTAACTTGGTAGGCTCCCCGCACACTGCTTCGCATAACATCGATGCCCACAGGGCGTGGGATCTGCCGGCATTTTTCGTCCTCTAAATGCTACAAAAATAACCTCAGCACTAAATGCTGCTAATACAAAAGTTATGACTTTCATTTGCAAAACAGCAAACATTTCTTTTTTTTTATTCAGTAGATTCTGCACCATTGTGTAAGATCTGTGAGATCAATGATTGCGGTGTACTTTTTATAGAACCTTTAACTTTCTTGCTCACACTAAAGGCGTTGCAATGCTGGTTATGCGCTGTCTGGGCGCAGTTTGCAGGCTATCAAGGAAATTCGATTATCCTGCATCTTTCCACAAGTTGTACACAACAATCTGTTATCTTCAACTCGAATACGCGTTGGTCTTCCGGAATGTCATTTCGACATTATAGAAGAAGAAGAAGAAAGAAGAAGAAGAAGAAAACTTTATTAGACGGAGAAAGGGGGGAGGGGGCGGGACCCTATGTCCAGGGCCTCACTGGCCTTAGTCGCCCGCTGGACTTGATCCAGAAGTGCTAGCTGCACCTCTGGGTCAGAGCTGGCAAGTTGTGCCTCCCAATGGGTTTTCGAGGTTTTTCTAAGTACGCTATAAGCTTTTTGATTTTTAGTGCACCCCCACGAGATGTGGTATAATGGCGATCTGTCGCCACACCACAGAGAAGTATCCGAGTAGAGCGTCGCATAAGTTTTGTTCAGCCTCAATAAATTTGGATAAGTGCTTGTTTTCATTTTTAGGAGGTCTGCGGCCTCCCCGTTTTAGAACGCTTCCAGAAAATTTCCTCAGCATATATCATCACCGCTTTGTTCGCACCGACGCTGGACCTTGTTCTAGCACTGTTGAAATATTGACATTGCCATTACTTCGCTGCCCACGTAATCGGGCTGACTTTCTGTTTCCTTGTAAACTACTTCACGGTATCAGCACCTGCCCCGAACTCCTGTGTTGTATCAAGTTTCGTGTTCCGCGCAAGATCACTAAGAAACATAGGCGTTTCCATGATCCTGCCTGTGATCGCCAACACTCAATCGTCCACGGAATACTGAGTCTTTCAAAGCTTATTTTTGTAATCTGGATATTGTTCATTACTCTCTGTCATTGTTATTTTCCAAGCTTTGCGTTGTTGTTTCGTAGTTTCATACACTCTTTAATTGTCTTTCTCCTCCTTTTTCTTTTGCATTTACGTTGCGCTTTGTTGTATGTAATCCGCTCTTTTCACAATGTCTTCGTTTTATTCATTGTTTTTTTTCTCTATACTATGTTCTTTTTATTGTTGTTGTCTCTTTGTTTTTCGGTTTAATGTAAATATGGTGCGCCAGCACTCAGACATTACGGTAATTCATGAGCCCGGTAAATGATTGATTGATTGATTGATCGATCAATTGATTAATTGCTTGATGAATTGAATAACTGATGAATTGAATAACTGATTGATTGATTGATTGATTGATTGATTGATTGTACGAAACATGAACAGCCACCAACTAGGCACTTCGCCACCACAGTGGGTCTGTGTCATCCCTTATGTAATCATGTTCATCAGGTCTGCACGTGCTTGGAGACCGTGCGCATAAGAAGAAGACCTGTTTATCTTTTACAATTCTCTGAGAGATATTTCAGTTTTAATTCATGGCATTAGTATTATAAATTATGCAGTTCAGAAAAATTAATCTGTCTGTTGTTCTGATTACTAAATTGCACATTAACTGTAGTTTCAGAATGCATATCGAAAAGTTCAGATGCTCAATTCTTGGCCAATCCCCCGAAGTGGGTACGAGCCATGTGCTCATATCATCATCATCATCATCATCATCTCGGACGCGCCTCTGTCCTCTCGCTCTAAAAGAATCACAGCATATCCAGGGGTGAACGGCGTCCTTAGACGTGTGCGATCACCCTTCCCGCCGGGCTCATGGCTCGTCCAAGGCACGAAAGCGGCGTCGCCGCGCTCGGGGTGCACAGAGCCCGTCGCCGGCGACGGACACTCGGAGAACTGCTCGGAAGTTGTCTCCAGAGTTTGGCAACAACGGCGTTTCAGACGCCGGCGGCACCTCCATCGTCGACAACTCGGAGGAAGCGACGAGCACGTCCACGCCCGCACCGTCCACTGTCGACAACGACGAAGCCCACGGTATGTTGGTTATTTGTGCCAATAATGACCCTTAACAGGTGTCCTCTCAACACTAGCATTGTACAGCTGGTTACAACCTCAGAACGCAGTGGCAAATACACTGCTGTGCAACTAGAAATTGTTTTTGCCAGCGAGGCTGCACGCTTGCTCGTTATTGTGACGGCTCGGTGGAAGGTAACTTCCTCTCAATGTTCTTAGTGAATTACGCTTCTGAAGTGAGAGAAAAGAGGCCCATTATTCAAACCGGCTTCAAGTTAAACATAAACAGACTCTCTTAAGAACAGACCCTCTATCTAGGCTTACTTGCCTGCTGCGTTGAGTGGTGCAATTGGGCAGATTCCCCGTAAATAGCATTCTATGTTGCGTACGGAATCTCTCTAGCCCACTGCTTCACGATATTTCATAAAGGTCTTCATGAGCACATAAAAAAAGCGGAGTCCTAGCACTATATACCAACGGCGAGATATATTCACTGCATTCGTTCTCAAAGCTCACGAACTCTAGCGAACCAGACCATAAAGTGGGGAACTTAACTACCGGGGACATGTATGGAACCATTTGTATATAAGACGCTGAATGTCCCAAATTTATCTATAAGAACATTAAAAAATCTAGAAAAGGGGTGCTTTTGGTGAAGTCTCACTAACTGCTACGGTGATCAGTACACAAATAAAGAGAACGTTCTTCAGTAAAAGATAAAATACTTTACTTTAGAATTGCTGCTACATTGTATCCATGCAAAAACGTCGTTGAATTTTGAAACAAATAAAAATTGCCTCAAACTACAGAAATACCACATGTTTGCCATTGAAGCTTGCGTAAGTCAATGCATGCAGGAAACATTTAGGCATCAACGTCGAGCTACAGAGGTAAACTTAGTTGCTAGGAAAACCGTGATTTGGAGGTGGGAAATTAGTGAGCAGTTCACAGACCCGACACATTCAAATTTCCGAGTTTATTACTATGAGACGAATAACACATGGAAATTAACCATACGTTATCGTGGTACACGCGAAATATAACTGATTTGCCCATGGCCTCCCATATCTTGAGGCGCGCGCGGGCTTTGAAAACATACCGCGCACCTAAAACCTCGGCGGCCATAAATGCCACAAGCTTCAGGGTATGCAGTAATTTGGGAAATTGCTAAAGAATTTTGTAAGTTGATGAACTTTGCGGGGGACAGGGCTTGTTAGACTTTATCAGATAGGTAACGGAATGAGTAATTGAATGCTCCAAAGGGAGGAACAATACTTTTTCCTTCTTCTATTGCTGTATACAGTACAAGGATCTGCACACCTGGCGGGCGCTAGCTTGCAGCCCCGCTTCCGTACTCTTCGAAGCCATACCATGGCGTTGCAGAACGCGCAGTAATAGGGTAAAAAAAAAAGATGCAGACGACTAGGGCATCGAGTATAAAAATGGTGCAGAAGCTAGCGTGCCGAAACGAACGCAAACCCGAACCGCAAACCATACCCAAACCGATACGTTTGGAACGTGCCTGAGCCCGATCCGAAAAAAGATAGTGATTACCGGTGCAGCTCGAAACGGTTCAAGCATATAAGGCAATAATGGGGGCTCAATAGGTTGTACGATTCTTCGAATAACTACTTTTTCTGTCGGTGCACCATACTGACAGACTGTTACGACTCACGAGTTGCGTTGTGTGCGGGAATATGGATAAACGACGGGCATGTGCTGGTAACTACGGCCACCTCGGCAGAAACGCATGCGCTGAAGTCGGCTATGCCACTTGTGTTCCGCGGCCGAGAAGTTGTCTCAGGAGCTCCGCACAATTAACATTTCTGGTCACGCTCCCAATGCAGCCATTAAGTCAACTTGTTACTGAATCTAGGTAAACTATCGACAGACACAGAGAGCGGAAAAGATGATGTCCTCGATGAGGGATATCAAGGAGTTGAGCTGCTTGCATGACTTATTGTAGCCTTAATACCGCGGTCACTAATGAATGACGTCACCTTATGAATCAGCGCTATTCACGGCTGTAAAAGGCACGCAAAGTCCACTTTTGTTACGCGCCATGGTTCAACTCAAGTTTGCTGCGAATTCAAGCAGAGTACAAAGGTTTGCGAGTTGTAGATATTATTCGTGGTACACAATGTGCAGACTTTTGGAACACAATATCCGGCCTTAGCCAGCGCAAGACTACGCACACATGCGGATGTGCAAGAAAGGTCGACGTATGATTCAGCACAAACAGTTCTTGTTCATCGTTCAGAAGCTTCAATGTCCTTACCTGATTCTAGAAAAAGCATCAAACTGAGCGAAACGTCAAATGCTAGCTTATTTCTTTGCGACAGACTAGAAGTTAGAAGCTGTAATTTACGTAATACAATGTAAATTCGCGCTGTATTCGATGCCATAGGTTATATGCCGCAGTTCGCTCACCACCAGTCTTGTAGAACACCTGAAGAAAAATGAAAATAACTGAATCTGCTGCTGTGAAAATAACTAGTGGTGAAGCTACGCAGACCTTATGCTGACGCAGAGATTCTAATTACCTGTGCCTATTTATGTACATGAAAATTCCCCTTTATCTGTCTAATTCATTCGTACATTTCTGCCTCCGCTTGATGAAAGATGCGCTTGCCCCATACGAACAAGTAGATAGTACTATGCAGCATATCGCCATGGCGCCGGATAAAGTGGACTGCACCGAACCAGTTTGCGAACCGGTTCAACTTTGCGAACTGGTTCGCGAACGGTCACAAATGTTTATTTCTCTGAACCACAACTGAATTGCTACGAAATCTGAAGTGCGTTGAAATCGAATCTTACCAAACGGGCATTTATTTCGGTTCGACACACTGGCAGAAACCGCTGAGCATATTCTGTGATATTTTCAGGATATCCATCATCCAGCGATACTGTGGACGCAGTTTGCTCGACCAAGGCATTACGTTTTTAGGGACACGAGGGAAAACGTTAATGAAACTGCTATAACGTAAAGTTATTCAAAACTTCTCTAATGCAGTTCTGCAAACGTCCTTCCACGATTGGTCAAATTTTTTTTCGGGCCAGCCCCACTTCACTTGTCTATCACCCGACATCAGGGAAACAGCGAAAGCTCCTCATCTGATATGACATGTACACACTGATTATGTACGATTAGACCAAACAAAAAAGACGCAGTTTTGCCCGAAAGGCGAAGCATCAATTGCGATAGCAAATTAGTAGAGAGCTATACGGTGCAAGGATAGTAGTTTTATCGGCTGTATAAACTTGGACACATTCACTTACTGACTGAATTACCAAGCATGGTGTCAACGTGCACACGCAAACATGGATAGATCACACTTGATGACCACACACAACCGCTGTCAAAACGCTAGGGTGAGCAAGCGCGCCAGCAGTAGCGAGCGAAGGTTCGTGCGGTCTATCACTTCAACGGAAACTGAGTGGCTAAAGCACAGCGCATACAAAGGTAGGAGCCGTGTAGCAGACCGCTTTTAAGATACGGTGCGTGCGACCGCCCGCCGCCGCGCAAAGTACAAGTACGCAGTTGCTCGAAGAGCAGACGCCTCACCACCTCCCTCTCGCGCTGCCTTCCCGCTTTCCTCCTTTCGCATGGAAGATTGAGTCAGCAATTCCCCTTGCGCCCGGTCGCAAGATACGCATTTAGTGCCTCAGCTATACGTCGCCTCCCCTCCCTCCCTCCCATCCCCCACGCCCTTTCGCGCGACGGAAGAAGTCGCATTTGCTCTCCGCCGTGCGTTCGCTCCCCGTGAAAGCGCGCGTCCCTCGCGCGCTTTCATTCGCACATTTTATCGCCGTTGGACTTTATACAGAACTTCACAGCGAAGGCGACGGCGACTTCAGAAATTCGTTTGGAGTGTGCATATAATTGCTATCGCCATAAAACAAGCAGTTATTTCCAATTCTACGCCTTTTTCACCATCAGCCCACCGCGATTTGTCAAAACCTTTCGGGCTGCGCCTACTTCACCTCTCTGTCCCGCGACCCCACAAAACCGCGAAAGCTGAACGCGCCAGTGACGTGTACGCATTGAAGACGCATTAATATGCCAAACAAAGCTGAACTTTTTTTCTGAATAGCCGGAGACTGCCCCGTTCCGAAATGAATAGATGATGGCTGACACAGCTTCTCGGAGCTGCCGGGTAGAATGGATTTATTTGCGTGTCATAAAATAAAAATGTTTGCGTGGCACTATAACGCTGCCGAGCCCTTTCAGCACATACGCAACATCGCTCTGCCAAAGTTTCTTCGCTGAGGATCCGTTTTAGAGGCACTTGTACCCTTGCGTTGCAAGCCACCGCGCTTTTCTACCAGATATTGAAAGCTAAGTAAGAAGAAGCGGGTCAATAACAGACACGGGAACCACCCTTCTCATTAGGTTATCTCCTTGCACTGCCCTATAGCCTGGCCCACCCAATGACTCTCCACTTCTACATGCTCCTCGCCTCTGGTCAACCAATTAGATAAGAAAAACTTGCCAAGTGAAGCAATGCTTATTCGCTTTGAAAACAAACAAAAGGGACTACCTGCAAAGGAGGGGAGAGTTCCATTTGCCTGTTCAAAGAGCGCTCTGAGTCACCACCCAATGCTTGAGTCGGCGGTTAGGTAAATGTGACGTAAGGAGATTGGAATAAAAACTGATATGAATAGTTTCACCCTATAGGGCCCCTGATCAGTAATCTAGTAAAAGACTACCGGAAGATTGGTGACGGAATGGAAGGGGCAACACGCAATGTAGCGAACTTTCAAAATTGATAACGCAGGTTACAGAACAAATGTATTTAAATATTTTATTGTGACAGAAACATTTTGAAGAATGAGTTTGGTGGTATGGGTCAGCGCCCCGCTTAAAGGGAATGCTTATATCATCATTGTGATCATCATAATTTCTTTGTAGCAGGTGCCAGCGAGCCCAGCCAGATGGTGCAGACCCCGCAAGACGGCGGTGGGTCAGGCTTGAACGCTGTTAGGCAGGAAGACTCGACGGACCCGCGGCGCTTGACTTCTGTGAACGGCACGCAGCCGCAGCAGCCTAATGTAACCCGCCCATTCATCTTACCGGTACGTTACTTTCACGGCACCACTTGTTTTACCAAGTTCGAAGCGCAAAAAAAGAAAGACGAAGCTGAAAGAATATGACGAAAATTAAGCCCAGTGGAGAGATGAGCAATCATATGCAACCGGCTCGACACGGTGGCCAGATATCATGCAAGGATGCGGTGCTTCCAGAATGGTTTGTAAACTTGAGCGGTGTCATTACCACCATCATTATCATCGACCCATTTTAAGCCCATAGCCAGACGAATTATCCTACCAGCAATCTTTAATAGACCGATTTCGCCACGAGTTTGCCAACACCACAGCCCCTAGCCATGTCAGTAAAAGAAAAAAATGGTTGCAGTAAATACTGCAGGAATTACCGGTACAGGTCGCCACAGTTCAGTCCCATTTGTTAGGCTGCCACCAGAGTGTGGCGCCACCTGTAACTTATGCGCATGTGTGCCTATATATGCTCGGGCCTAATAAAGAGTACGGTTACCTTTTCGTCTAAGCAAGCAGCGAGTACGTGTCGGTCCGTATCTGCGTGTCCGTGCCCCCACGTTACTAACCACACGACATTTTGTCAGAAGCAAACGGAAAACGCCCCCTGCCTTAGCCCTCACCCCGATAAGAAGGCACCCAGACGTTCCTCGAGAGCGGGGAGCCGCCGAAACTGTACGGCGTCAACTTGCAGCCACCGGCACAGTTCGATTTCGCGAAGCCGCCAAGGTGGGCGACATGGCTGAGCCGCTACGAAGACTACGCGGCGGTTTCAGGACTGACAGAAGTGTTGGAAGACACGCAGGTGCGCTCGCTACTGTATACTGCGTGGGTCCGGGGGCCCGCGCGCTTCTCGAGACATTCTCGATCGACGCCCAGTCGCTCGCCTTATACCAAGCCGTTGTCGCTCGCTTCACTGTGCACTTCGTGCACCCGGTAAACGAACTTTACGAGTCGTCGCGGTTCCACAGACGTGTGCAGCTACCCGACGAAAGCGTCGACGCGTACTACGCAGAATTTCGCAGGATAGTTAAGCGCTCTAACTATCTGTCAGCTGCTGTCGAGGAAAGGCTCGTACGCGACCGGTTAGTCGTCGGCCTCCGTGACTCCCGTCTCTAGAGCCAGCTGTGCCGAAACGCGAAGTTAACACTCAAGGACGCTTGGACCCAGGTCCGGCAATCCGAAGACGCCGACAGCGAAAAGGCGTTGTCCCAGAACCGCACCGAGCACTCCCGCGAGCTCAACCTCGACGCCACAAAAGGTAATAAGTTCCCCTCTCGTCGTCGCTCCGGAGCCAGGCCTTGTTCTCCGCAGCCTCAAGCAGAGCGCTCACGCGAGCCGTCCACATGTGAATTCTGCGGCCGCGCGCCCCGTCGACTTTCGGACTGCCCGGCCCGACACTCCGCCTGTAACTTCTGCAACAAGAAAGGCTACTTTGCCGAAGTATGCTGCTCGCGGAAGTACAACAAGCGCAGCTCCATTCACCTGCACGCCATCGGGACGCCCACCGCGGCCATGTTCGACGACGTCACCATTGACGACTACACAGCGCAGTTCAAGGTCAACTCCGGAGCCGAAGTATCTGCCGTTCCAAGCGACTTTACTACGTTGCCCCCCAAACTCGACCAAGTCGACACTCTACTCACTGGCCCTGGAGGACAGCCACTGCGCGTGCTGGGCTCGTATCTGGCACGACTTCGATGGCAAGGGAAAACAAGCTGTCAATGCCTCTACGCGATCCCGTCTCTCAGTGTGCCTCTTCTGGGACTGCCAGCGCTCCAAGCCCTCCAAGTAGTTTGATTTCTCGATCAACTTAAGACTCCAAAAGCAACGCTGCACGCCGAGCTCTTCAACAGATTGGGCACTCTCAAGGACGAGTAAAACATCCGGTTAAAACCTGATGCCGTACCTTTCTCGCTAAGCGTCCCTCGCAGGATCCCCATCCCGCTACTCGAGATCGTCCGCCGTGAGCTGGACAAATTAGAGAGCGCGGGCTTGATCCGCAGGGTCAAAAAGCCAACATGGTGTTCCGGTCTCGTCGTCGATTTGACTCAACTGAACAAGATCGTCCTCCGGGAACGACATATTCTACCAACTGTCGAGCAAGTCCTTGGCCTCCTCGGCGATGCAACAGTTTTTTCGAAGCTAGACGTGACCGCAAGCTTCTACCAGGTGAAGCCACCTACAGATTCCCAAGAGCTTACGACGTTCATCACCCCATGCGGCCGATACTGCTTTTGCCGGCTCCCCTTTGGCATCACCTCTGCGCCAGAGTACTTCCGAAAAATGAGGGCAAGAATCCTGAAGGGCCAAGAGGGAGTCGCCAATATGATAGATGATATTATTGTTTTTGGACGCACCCGCCAGGAACATGACGCCAGACTGAACCAGGTGCTATCTCGCCAAACAAAAGCAGGCATCACATTGAACCAGGACAAGTGTCTTTGTGGGGTACCCGAGGTCTCCTTCCTCGGAGTCGTCGTCTCAGCACAGGGCATCAGGCCAGATTCAGGCAAAATCGAAGCAGTCAAAGCCATGGAAGCAGTGTTAGCAGGTCCGACGAGGCGGCGTAGCCAAAAGCTAGAGAAGTTGTAGCCCAAATGTATACCCAAACAGAAAAAAAGTGCAAAATATTTCCTAGCCAAATATAGCCATTTTTATTTGCAATTTTATTTGTGTATACATTTTCACACTCGGATACGGCAGTCCTTTTTTGCACAACCCGTCGTAACAAAATGTCCGTGCCGCCGTGGCGGTCGACCCTTTACATCAACAACAGCGACATCATGCTTGCACAGAACACTTTTTGGTTGGCCCCGGAAGCTCTCAAGCTCCAGCGAATCGCTGCAGAGGGCGAATCAGTGCTTTTATTTTATGACAGATAGTACTAAGTTATTATTTTTAGTTATTTACAGTAATGTTAACTACGAACTGTGCTTTTTAGCTGTCGTGAACACAAAATAATGTTCACCGTCGTCGATCTCTCACGTTATCTCTGCCTACGGCGTAGAAGTTTAGCTGTCCAGCGATCGGCGACGTGCTCACGGCTTCTTATTTGATTAGCCAAAACAAGTCTTTCGCGCTATGATATCTCGCGTTGTTTGTCTCATCGTCCTATCTTGTTTTCTCGTTTTTTTAATTAGCTTGGCCCGGATTAGCTGGGACACACACTACCTATATAGTGTCAATTTACATCAACCTAGCCGCCATCTTAGGTCTCTAGGATACCAAGAACTTGCGTTAAGAAAAGGGACAGGCAACAGATGCCACTCACTGTCTGAATCGGTGTAAGCAGAGCTTTAAAAGATTACTGCGCAAACCGGCACACTAGTGTAAGAAGCGCGCAGTCGTTTTCGGCGACGAGCACGTCCCGAACTTTATCGAAATGGTAAAATCCGCGACGGCGCACGAAGAGCAATGGTAAACAACAAATAATAACAGTAATAATGCTGTGAAAACCGGTTCCTGTAAAAAAAACCCATGTTGATGGCTAATAAAGTTTTAGAATAGGGGCCCCTAAAATTTGGGGCCCCAAAGAGCTTTGCGGGTGTTTGCGTTGGGACATGCAGGAATGAAGAGTTTTGGAATAGGCGTTTTGCGTTTGCGGATAGCGTGTTGCGTTTGCAGCGTCACTACGGCGTCAAAGAAAAGCTGTTATAAATATTAAAATAAAATATACTATTTTATGATAAGAAAAATAATTTAGACTTTCGTGTTCTCGCCTTTAATTACAATTTAGAACTTATTCTATTAGGAGCATGCAACTCGTTGCGTTTAGTTTTGAGTAACCAACTTTACGCACCTTCACCCAGCCAAGTCAATCCGTGATAGGCCTACGAGCCATAAAATCGCCAATTCGGAATCAGCGGCGTATAATGAATCAATCTTCATTACACATTTTAGTAGAAAGAAAGCGATAACCACACTCACTTCTTCTAGCTTACAAACTTCCCGCGTTACCGCGAATCGAGCCCAGTTTTGTGCTAGGTTAGAGCCGTCACTTCGATGGGCGCCGCCATCTTTGTTGACGAAAGCTTTTGGGTAGGTTTTTGGGCTCCCGCTAAATCAATGAAATAGCGTGCCCGACGCAAAACCCAAATACAGTTCCCGTCTTGCGCATGCGCAGTGGCTTCGACGCTATTTCTTTAGGGCCTCAATACGTTTGAGGCCCCTACTCTAAATCTCTAATAATTGCTGGAGTTTTACGTGCCAAAACCACGATATGATTGGGAGGCATGACGCACTGGAGGACTCCGGATTAGTTTTGGCCACCTCGGGTTCTTTAACATGCACCTAAGTACACGGGTGCTCCTGCATTTCGCCTGCAGCCAGCCGTGGCCGGGAACCAAACCCGCGTCATCGAGCCAGCAGCACGACACCTCTCAAGCTAAGCTAACACGCTGGGTGAAGTTCATGTGACGTGGTGCACTGATGTCATCGTGGCAAACATGTTTCGATATTGGCAGAATGAGTATCTGCATTCACAACGTTACAGGCAAACCATCTAGAAGTAAAATCACCAGAACCCATCTTTGGCTCGGGGTCTTGCTCCCATTCTTTTTTATATGTTCTCGCATACTTGGCCCACTTCCCTATGTTTGGATTCTCCTCCCTGAGGACGATCCGATCTTACGTCCAGCCTATCGAAATAAATCTCGAATCTAAGCACGAAGAAAAATTCATCTAGCAGGAAAAGGAAAATGGCAGTAAAGCTTCGCGCCAGAAACATGGAATAGGTCGAAAGCTGTGCCCCGCGCGATACTTCATCCGGAAGACATGGCCATGAACCCACAGGAGCGTGTCATCCACCCGTGCTTCCCTTCTTTCATGTCGGTGCCACGATCGCCCGACGGCCCCGAAGCTATGTTATTGCTCTCCCTTCCTGAGCATAGCCATGTTAGTGCAGTGTATACTGTGAAAAACCCACTACTCCCAGCTTCATCACGATGCCCGGGGATCTGGTGCATAACGGTCAAGCGGGGTATAAGTTTGAGTGCATCAAAGATTAAAGCCACCGGCTCAGACAACAGCGCAGAGAGGGAAGGAAAGGCTCGGGGGGGGGGGGGGGGTCATTTGGCGCACGCACACACGCACAGCCACGCGGCCGGCTCAGCCAGCTCAAACACAGCCTTCGAGATTTGTTTCTACTCGTTCAGAACCAACTCTCGAGCGTGGATTAGGGCGCCACTTATCGCCCAAACAAAGCCAAGTCGCAGATTTTCAGTAGGCCAAATATAGCCACATAGACAACTCGTCCAAGTCGACGCCAAAAAACTTTTTCCCGTAGCCCAATTTGGCTATATATAGCCAAACCTGGCAACACTGCATGGAAGCTACAACGGACGTCTCCTGCCTTAGAAGACTGCTCGGAATGGTGAATCATCTTGCCCGACTCTTGCCACACATCTAGGACGTCACAGCGCCTATCAGAGCCTTACTGAACAAGTCTGCGGATTGGGTGTGGCAGCGTGAGCAAAAGGCAGTATTCGGGAAAATCAAGCAACTCTTGACGTCATACAGGTGCATGGCCAAGTACCACCCGTCGTACGCCACTACGCTGTCTACAGACACAAGCTCATTCGGACTCGGCGCCGTCTTGCTACAGACGCAACCCTCTGGAGAGCACCGCCCAGTCGCGTTTGCTTCGAGGTCAATGAGCGAGACCGAGCAGCATTACAGCCAGGCCGAAAAATAAGCTTTGGCAACGACGTGGACTATCCAACGATTCGACGTCTTCGTCCGTGGCATCACGTTCGACGTTGAGACTGACCACCTGCTACTCGTTTCACTTCTGGGAAAGATGGAACTGGACATGTTGCCGCCTCGTATTCAGAGACTACGGCTGAAGACCATGCGATACCAGTTCTGTATGCTGCACGTGCCGGGAAAGCTGTTAGCCACGGCCGATACCTTGTCGCGCATCACCCACAAGGCACCCACTCCCCTAGACACTATCAAACTTTTTGAAGCACAGGTAGCCGGCTGCACGTCGGAAGTCTTGCCACTCAGCCCTAAAGACGTGCGACAGGCACAAGAGTCTGATGGCGAGTGTAAGGCCCTCGCCTCTTACTGCCGGCATGGTTGGCCACAAAAGTTCGAGATGCCACTGCACCTCTCAAAGTACCCCTCTGTGGCAAACGAGCTCTCCGTCTGCGACGGTGTTCAGCTGAAAGGCGCCCGGATAGTCATCCCATCGTCCCTTCGGCCGGCAGTCCTGACGCTGTGGCACGAAGGTCATCAGGGCATCAACAGGACCAAAGCACTAGCTCTGGAGTCAGTTTTGTGACTCGGTATCTCGGTAGACATCGCCTCTCTTGTCACCAACTGTGCTTCCACCTTCGTGAACCTTGCAGAGCACCTGGTCTCCGCGGCCCAACCTGGAGGTCCCTGGGAATTCCTCGTAATCGACTTGTTCCACCTCAACGGCCAGACGTTCATCCTGGTGGTGGACTATTGCTTAAGGTTCCCTGAGATGGTGACCCTCAGGAGCACGGCATCTCAGGCAGTCATCGGCGCTTTCGAAACCTTCTTGGCCAGCCATTGAATCCCGCAAGAAGTCAGGTCAGACAATGGCCCACCGTTCTCGACGCAAGAGTTCGCTGCGTTTGCAGCGTCGTACGGCTTCAACCATGTGACCAGTAGTCGACACTATGCTCAATCGAACGGAGAGGCGGAGAGGATGGTTCGTACAATCAGTGACCTCTTTCGCAAGTCAAACAATCCTGATCTGGCCTTGCTCAGCTATCCGGATACTCCAGGAGTCGACGACTTTAGTCCAGCCCAGCTGTTGATGGGACGTTAACGCAAAACCAGAGTCCCGAAGCAAGCCTCCTAGCTGCGTCCCAACTGGCCGCCAAGGAAAGATGTCGTCGCCAATGATGTAGCTTAGAAGCGGAAGCAGGCTGACAACTACATTAGGCATCATGGAGTTCGAGACCTACCGCCACTCCAAGCAGGTCAGCGTGTCTGGGTGCGACCTGATCAGGTGCAGCCTACGGTCCCCAGTCCGGGGCAAAGATCAAGAAGCTATGTGGTTGAAACGGAGCTAGGTGGCATCCTACAGCGCAACCAGCGTCACCTATTGCCTTTTGTGCCTACTGCCTCCGCAGCAAGTTCGCCGTCAGGAACCTCAGGCTGCCAACCTCGCGGAATCAACGGTGGACAGTCTGTGCAACACTCCCCTGCAGTCAGGGACCACAGTGATGGTGGGATATGAACACGTTACGGCCGGCATGCTGTTCTGCCGCGCCGTTTGAACTTGTGAAACTTTTCACGCGTTTAGCTTCCTGAGTCCACGTCTGACCTTCAAGGCTTCAAGGGGGGAGATGTAGAGGTTGCCACAGTTCAGCCCCTTAGTTAGGCTGCCACCAGAGTGTGACGCCCCCTGTAACGTGTGTGCGTGTGTGCCTATATATGTCCAGGCCCAATAAAGAGCACGGTTACCTTTTCGTCTAGGCAAGAAGCGTGTACGTGTCGGTCCGTCTCTACATACCCGTGCCCTGGCGGAACTAACCACGCCACATACCAAGACATGGCCGGCAGCTTACCACTATCCTTGAAAAAGAAATGTACAATCAAAGCATTTTACCGGGGCTTAATACATGGAGCAGAAACTAGGAGGTTCAAAAAGAAGCTCGGTACTAAAAAAATGGTAGGCGTAGCGTTAAGAGGCAGGGAGACAGCGGCGTGGTTCACGGAGTAAACGGGATTGCCGATATTTTAGTTGACATTAAGAGGAAGGAATGGAGTTGGGTAGGCCATGCAGTGCGTAGGGTTGATAACAGGTGGTCGATTAGAGTTACAGATTGGGTACCAAGAAAAGGGAGGCGCTGTCGAAGATGGTATACAATTAGTTGGTGTAATGAAACTAGAAAATTTGCAGGCATAGCTTTGGGTCGGCTGGCACAAGACAGAGATAACTGGAGATCGCTGGGAGATTCCTTCGTTCTGCAATGGACATATATGTAGGCTGAAGATGATGATGGTGGAGGTAGTAGTTGTAGTAGTATCTGAAGGCAACTGTAGAACGGTGCATGTTGTGCTTGTACCATGACAAACCCGCTTAGCTTTCGAGATGAAAAATCATGAA
Organism: Dermacentor silvarum; assembly: GCF_013339745.2. Taxonomy (NCBI): domain Eukaryota; kingdom Metazoa; phylum Arthropoda; class Arachnida; order Ixodida; family Ixodidae; genus Dermacentor; species Dermacentor silvarum. Next base: position 148,172,464 of record NC_051157.2, read on the forward strand.
GGTGAAAATTAAAGGTTTTTAAATTAGAAGTACGGTTGAGCAGGTGCTGCAACACTAATGCACACTGCTCACCTTGTGTGAGCGAGGGCTCAAGAGAGTTATTAGTAATCATATATTCTTTCTCTTTTTTTCCTCAACAATTACGCTTAAACCGGCTTATGTATTCGGCGCCTGCCGGCCTTGAGTGAACGAAAGCTAGTTGCTTTTGTTTATTACAGCGCTCCATGAACACAATGGCGCATCGCATTGCATTATCCGCAAGTCGAATTCAGTAAACCGCGGTAATGCGCTGGGACGCGAACGCAGCGCTGACGTAGCTCCGCATTGCGAGTGGTAGCTCTGACGTCGAGAGGATGTTTACTGAAATATAAGTCACGTTCAAATGATGCTGACACGAATCAGCAAAACAGGGCAACAGACAAGCACGAAAGCCCAACTACTGGTCTACGTAGAACTCAAAAGTGCTCAAATTTCATATTATTATCTACAGCAACGAGGTCCCCTTTTAAGACAAAGAAAATCATCTGACCTCTTGCGAAGCGTGCCCGCCGGTGCGCTACTATATGCAGGCTGTTCATTTTTAAGTTTTACGGAATGTTTAGAAATTTTCTGTGGCAGGTAGCATAACTCTTATCATCGAGCTGGGTTATTCGATGCGGTGGACGTTAGTAGCACGAGAAATCGAAACACATATTCAACTAATTAACGAGAATTCACTCGGTAACTTCTTAGTTAATTACTTTACGGCACATGTTGCAATTTACGAAGTGTAGCCGGTTAGCTTGTCAGGCGTATCCACTTTGAACGAATTTCCAGAATGACACCAGTCTGGAGATATGCGCCACCTAACTCGCCGTAAAAATGCACTGTAGTTCCACCTACTTTTTTACCAAAATGCTGTTTTATACATTGTAGCACAAAAGTAACAGGAACGCCATGTATTTCGCGCCACTTTGAGAAATATCTCGAAATTGCTGTAATTCTGGAAATTAATTTCGAGTGGATGCGTCTTGAAAACTCACCGCCTACAATTCCTAAGATGCAATGTATGTCGTAAAGTAATTAACTAAGGAGTTCATTATTTAATTTTTGTTAAATAGTTGAATATGTGTTTCGATTTCTCGTGCTACTAATGTCCGCCTTTTAGAATAACTCAGCTCAACGATAACAATTATACTACCTGCCACAGGCGATTTTCCAAAATTCCGTAAAACTTAAAATACACCCTGCATATTTTTTTTAATTGTTAAATAAAGTGCAGGGCACGAAGTAGATAAGGGGCCGCCAGAAACATGTCTCTTTGTTATTTTATTGCGAGAGCAATTATATGGATACTCCAAAGCGGACTTCTGCCGTCGGCGTCGTCGTCGCCGTCGCCGTTGCCGTCGCCATCACCGTCAGGTTCCGTATGACGTCATCGGCAATGAAATCGTCGCCGCGCTCCGGACGTTGTATGTGCGAATGAAAAGGAGCGAGCGACGCGCGCTTTAACGGGGAGCGAACGCACGTCGGCGAGCAAACGCGCGTTCTGCGCCGTGCTCCATGAAGGGCTGAAGAGTCAAGCGTCTCTTTCCTCCTTTACAATCACCATATATAGGGAGCAAACGCGACTGCTTCCGTCGCGCGAAAGGCCGTGGGGGGACGGGAGGGAGGCAGGGGAGGCGACGTTTAGCTGCGGCACCAAATGCGTATTTATATAAAAAGGTTGCCAGGCGAGAAGGTGGGTAAGATGTCCAACGCTGCTCGATGAGTGTCCCATTCTGATCTCGTCGAAAACCTCCGAGCCGACCCCAGAGGCACCGGCACCAGTCACCAACGCCGCGCGCGTTCAGTGCGAACGCGGGACGCCGACGCCGTCGACAACAGTTCTGTGCAAGTTTATACAGCTGATAAAACTACTATCCTTACTCCGTATAGCTCTCTACTGATTTGCTGTCGCAATTGATGCTTCGCCTTTCGGGTGAAACTGCGACATTTTTTTTATTGGTCATGTGGCTTCTTTTAAACGAACAAATAATGACTAACAACGAGTATTTGTATGCTCGAGTAACGGTGACCCGTGTTTCGTGAACAAGCGCTCACTGACTCACTGACCTGTATTGTGCCCAACGATGTGCCATTCCATGCTATCCCAGGAAAGCATCCAGACGTGTCGGCGTCGGTGGTTCAGTGGTAGAATACTCGCCTGCCACGCGGGTGGCCCGGGTTTGATTCCCGGCCGACGCAGTTTTTTTTATTTTTTAGTGTTTTTTTACCTATTAAACATAATACATTTTACTGGAGCGAGTTGTTCGGTGACTCGTTTTATTTCAGTTTTTTCATGCACAAGGACGTAACCTTGCTTTTATGTATTTGAAACATAAAATACTCCCGAAAGGTAAAAATGAACAAGCTTAATTTTTACGGCTTGAGACATCACTTAAGTTCAAAAGGGCTTGTCTGTGATCTTTCCAAAGAATCTACTGCGGAGTTAGGCGCTACATGCACTAGCATACAAAGCGCACTAGTATTAAACATCGACAGGAATTACTGTTGCTATAACTTTAAGCGTGTGTTGAAGTCATGAGGCAAATGACAAATTTCAGGCTACCAAATAGCAAATCCCGATGTTCCTCGATTGTACGCTTCACATATAACACCCGAGTTTTACCTGCTGAATTATATATATAAGGAAAACCGAGAGGCGCGAATTTTCTAATCACAATATCATGCCAACAGGCAATGACGTCAAGCAAAACATGCGGGTAATTAGCTGTGGTTTACCTTGACATGTAGTAAATAATAAGGAAAAAGGATAATTAAAGTAGACGAAAAGATAACGGTGTGAGCCGAACCCACAACCTCCCCGTTACTCGTGCGTTGCACTATCTATAGTTGTGCTACGGCGACGGCCGTCCATAATCCGTCTGCTATCTTGGGTATTTATGGTTTCTAGATCTAGCCCTGGGAGTGTTAGCCAGCGCCACTCTAGGCCATGGTGGGCAGATGTGGAACATCATTTACTGCCCATGGCGTCACGCATGTGTGCACATAAAGTGTCAATTAGAAAATTGTAGAGCAACATGAAAAACTCCCGATACAGCTTTCTGTTGCTCAGTACGTGCTACATAAATGTGTTTTTCCGAGTGTGAAAGAAGCCCGCGACTACACGCAAAGTACTAAAGTGTATTCGCGGGCCCCTTTCACACTCGGAAAAACACATTTATGTAGCACGCACGCAGCAACAGAAAGCTCCATCGGGGGAGTTTTTCATGTTGCTGTGCAATTCTCTCATTGACACTTTGATAATTAGGAGAGTACTTCCCGAGTTAGATCATTAATTACAATTAGCTACCAATACCGAAAAAATTACTGGCGGCAACTGCACTGTACTGAAAGCAATACGCACTAGGTTTGCTTCGCGTAACGCCGTTCCTCTTTTTTTAAATCGTGCTGCGTGATAGCATGGAATATGTATATATCGATAGTAATTTATCAATTGCCTAACTACTGACGCAGATGTGATCCATGTTAAATATTCTTTTATAAAACCAGCCCATCTTAATTGATTGAAGTTGCATGTTGCCCTTATTACAAATTCTATTGCTTAATATTGTGACGGTGGGAAGAAGCACGACGGGAAAATATATTTACAATATTTACACAATTGACAATGATTGCCACAACCAGTCAGTCACTGAAGCGTCGTCTTCTTCAGCCCTCCAGCTCGTGCTCCTCTTCCTCGTCATGTAGCAATATTGTGCAGAGCAGTGTAACATGTATGTCCGCCCGGCGTGGGAGCGCCGTCCCGGTGCTTCCTAGGTAGAAGAGGACTGGTAGCGTTTCAGGCGGCTGACATGAACGATGTCATGGGAAGTCTGGAGGGAGCGAGTAGTAGGTGTGACCGGAGAGATCTCGTCAGTCACGTCGGTCACCTGGCGAAGGACCTAGTAAGGATCGGAGTACCGAGACATTAGTTTTTCAGAGAGGCCGACGCGGCGGGTCGGAGACCATAGAAGGACAAGTTTCCCGGGATCATAGTCAGCGTCACCGTGACGACTGTAATAAATGCTTTTCTGTTTGATCTGGGAAGCACAAAGGCGATGGTGAGCAACTTGGCGTGCTTCTTCGGCTCGGGCAATGGCGTCGCGGGCATACTCAGACACGGGCTCTTGAGGGGTAGGCAGTACTGTGTCAAAAGGCAATACGGGATCGGGGCCATAGATCAAATAAAATGGCGAGTAACCGGCAGTGTCGTGGCGCGAGGAATTGTACGCGAATGTGACAAAAGGTAGTGCAGTATCCCAGTCATGATGGTCATCAGACACTTACATGGAGAGCATGTCCGTTATTGTTCCATTAAGCCGCTCAGTAAGACCGTTCTTCTGCAGATGGTATGCAGTAGTAAGTTTGTGTTTGGTAGAACATTAGCGGAGCAAGTCGTGCACAACTGTAGAGAGGAAGTAGCGACCCCGGTCGGTAAGAAGTTGACGAGGAGCGCCGTGGTGAAGAATGATGTCGTGCAACAGGAAGTCGGCTACGTCTGTTGCACAGGAGGTTGCGAGGGCTCTGGTGATCGCAAACCGAGTTGTATAATCGGTTGCGACGGCAATCCACTTATTGCCGGAGGTAGATGTGGGGAAAGGTCCCAGAAGGTCTACACCAACGCGAGAGAAGGATTCGGCAGGAACGTCAAGACGTTGGAGTCGACCAGCAGGGCGCGCAGACGGCTTCTTCCGGCGCTGACATAACTCACACGAAGCGACATAGTGGCGGACAGATCGGTACAGACCAGGCCAAAAGAATCGTCGCCGGACACGGTCGTACGTACGAGATTCCCCAAGGTGACCAGAAGTTGGTACATCGTGCAGCTGGGACAGAACAGCGGTACGAAGATGCCGGGTAATGACAAGCAGCATCTCAGGTCCGCTAGGGTGCATGCTGCGCCGATGTAGAATGCCGTCCTGGAGTACGAACAAGCGAAGGGAGGGATCGCTTGACCCAGATGTGAGCTTGTCCATGATACCACGTATGGTTGGATCTCGGCGCTGTTCGGTAGCGAGGTCAGCAAAAGCAGATAGCGAAAATACAGAAGCATCGGTCGTAGAACATCAGGAGGGTCGACTGGATGGCGGGACAAGCAGTCAGCATCTTGGTGTAAACGGTCGGACTTGTAGGCAACTGTGTACGAGTATTCCTGTAAGCGTAGCGCCCAGCGCCCTAGGAGACCGGTAGGGTATTTCAGGGACGAAAGCCAGCAGACTGCATGGTGGTCTGTGGTGACCTTAAATGGGCGACCATATAGATAAGGGCGAAATTTCGCCACCGCCCAGACAAGCGCAAGACACTCACGTTCAGTGATGGAATAATTACGCTCAGCGGGAGTTAGCAGACGGCTGGCGTATGCAATCACGCGGTCGTGACCTCGCTGAGTTTGCCATAATATGGCACCGATTCCATGACCACTGGCATCAGTGCGTACTTCTGTAGGAGCAGACGGGCCAAAGTGCGCCAGGATGGGTGGAGACGTCAGGAGGGAGATAAGCTTCGAGAAGGCGGTTGCCTGCGCAGGGCCCCAGGAAAATGAAACGTCTGCCTTCAGAAGAACAGTAAGAGGACGCGCGACTTCCGCAAAATTGTGCACGAAGCGGCGGAAGTATGAGCACAGACCCACGAAGCTCAGGACATCTTTAGTACAGGTTGGTACAGGAAAGTTCTGTACGGCACGAACTTTGTCCAGGTCTGGGCGCACACCAGATGAGTCAACAAGATGACCGAGGATAGCAATTTGACGGCGGCCGAAGTGGCATTAAGAGGAATTAAGTTGAAGGCCAGCAGTGCGAAAAGCAGAAAGAACGAGCGAGAGGTGCTCCAGGTGCGAGGCAAATGTAGGAGCAAAAACGATGACGACGTCTAAGTAACAAAGACAGATGGAGCACTTCAGGCCATGCAGGAGTGTGTCCATCATGCTTTCAAATGTAGCTGGAGCATTACATAAGCCCAACGGCATGACTTTGAACTGGTATAAGACGTCGGGCGTTATAAAGGCAGTCTTCTCGCGGTCCAAGTCGTCGACGGCAATCTGCCAGTAGCCAAAACGAAGGTCGATGGAAGAAAAGTACTTCGCACCGTGGAGGCAGTCGAGGGCGTCATCAATGTGTGGTAGAGGATAAACGTCTTTCTTTGTGATCTTGTTGAGGTGCCGGTAATCCACGCAGAAGCGCCAGGTGTCGTCCTTCTTTTTAATTAGAACGATAGGGGACGCCCAAGGAGTGGATGACGGTTCGACGATACCTCGAGAGGGCATCTTTTCGACCTCCGTGTGAATGACTTGTCGTTCATGCTAAGACACGCGGTATGGTCACCTCTGAATAGGGTGTGCGTCACCGGTGTCAATACGGTGTGTCGTGAGAGAGGTCTGGCCTAAAGGGCGACCATGCAGGTCCAAAATGTCGCTGAACGAGGCAAGCAGGTGGCGTAGCTGGTCGGCGTGGTGTGGCGGAAGATCGGGAGCAATCATGTTTGTTAACTCCGGATAGACAGCCGGCAAAGAAGATGCAGAGTCAAGGGTAGACGACGTAATATCAACAGTCAAGGCTGATAACTGGTAATCTTGGGAAGAGGACATCGTACCCAAGGCTATGCCTTGCGGGAGGACGTGGTCCCCAATTCCGAAGTTAACGAGAGGAATGCTGGTGGAGTTGTTGGTGATAGTGACGACAGTGTGCGGAAGAGCAACGTGATGGGCAAGGAGGACGTCCGTGAGAGGAGAAACAATATAGTCACCGTCAGGCACAGGTGGAGCGGGGGAGAGGAGGACGCAGGTCATGGCTTGTGGGGGAGTCTAATGTGCTCAGCTGAGCACAGTCTGCTGGGAACTTCCTCGGGTGGGTCAGGGCAAGGCAAATCGAGTTGAACAACTCCAGCGGGGCAGTCGATAAGTGCGGAGTGAGTGGATAGAAAATCAAGGCCTAGAATAACGTCATAGGGACACTCTCGAATAACAGTAAATAATACAGATGTTTGGCGGCCAGCGACGCCCACACGAGCGGCACACATTCCTATTGTGGCTAGTGTTCTTACATCAGCGACTCCCACAACACAGGATGCCGCAGGTGTCAGGACTTTAGTGAGCCGTCGACGAAGCTGGTCGCTCATCATAGAGATGTGCGCACCGGTATCAAGCAGAGCAGTAACAGGGACACCATCCACATACACATCAAGTAAATTTCTATCCGTCGGTAAGGTCAGTAGAGGTATTGCAGTCCGGATCGATCTAGCAGCGTCACCCCTCGGAGCTGCACCAGTCAGTTTCCCGTAGAGCGCCGGTACATGGGGGACGGAAACGGCGAATGGTGGGTGAGCGAGACAGGGGACGTCGTGGTGAGGGTGAACGACTCTGCCGTGTAGATGCGGACGCCTGAGTAGAGTAGTATGGCTCTGTGGAATCTTCCGGTGGTGGTCGAGTACCTGGTGAGCGGCGGTAAGGCGGGGACGCAGACTGATATTGCGATGACGTCCAGGTATTGCGGCAGTGACGGGAAATGTGGCCAACGCGTCGTCAGTTGAAGCAAATCGGCCTGTCGTTGGATGTTCGCCATTCAGCTGGGTTGCGAAAAGGCCGAGAGGGGTACTGGCGTCGCGAAGCAGAGCGAAGCAGAACAGACAGACTGAATGCCAAGGTTCGACAACTCTTCGCGTACGACAGACTGCACGAGAGAAATTGTCGGTCGAGAATCGGTAGCATAGGTCTGGAAGCCAACCGGTGCCGCGGCTTCGATCTCTCGCTGAACGACACGATCGAGGCTCTCGGACGTTGGCGGCTGATGCGGAGAGTGAAGATCCTCGCACGACGACGTAGCAGCTGTGTTTGGAAGACGCGTGAATTGGTGTGCGATGCGACGACTTTTTGCTTCTTCGAAGCGTCGACATTCACTAATGACGTCGTCGATGGTGGAAAAATTCTTACATACGAGCAGATGAAAAGCGTCGTCCGCTATGCCCTTCAGTACGTGGTTCACTTTGTCTTCTTCCGACATCCGCTCGTCAACCTTGCGGCAAAGGGCGAGAACATCCTGGATGTATGTCAGGTATGATTCGGTCGACGTCTGGACGCGAGGCCCAAGCTCCTTCTGCGCAGCTCGCTGACGGCCAACAGGCTTGCCGAATAACTCGCGGAGCTTTTGCTTGCATTGCTCCCAGCTAGTCAATTCTTCATCGTCGTTTCGAAACAAGACCCGTGCCGTGCCTTGCAGGTAGAAAATTGTTTGCCAGCATAACAGTTGGATCCCACTTGTTATGGGCGCTGACAAGCTCGTACATGTGGAGCCACTCATCGACGTCAAGGTTGTTGGTCCCGGAAAACGTGCCTGGGTCGCGGGGCTCGGACAAGATGACCGTCGGCGTTGGGGTAGCGGTTGCTCCCGTCGGCATGGTGGCTGTCCCAGCAGCGACTCCAGCGGTCGTCATGTTGTTAGTGGCCAGGCTACGACCGCTGCGGAGCTCCGTCGTGCACAGTAGTACCCTGCACCTCCACCAAATATGTGACGGAGGGAAGAAGCAAGACGGGAAAATATATTTAAAATATTTACACAATTGTCAATGATTACCACAACCAGTCAGTCACTGAAGCGTCGTCTTCTTCAGCCCTCCAGCTCGTGCTCCTCTTCCTCGTCATGTAGCAATATTGTGCAGAGCAGTGTAACAATATATTCTGCAACCAAAGGAAAGCTAACTCATATAAATCTTGAATATATTAACGCCTGCAATCTTATGGATTCTATGTTCAATATTATCCGAAGGCTCTGGTACACTTAAATACGTCTGATGTAAATGGTTCAACAGTTATACTGTTTCTCCTCACAATTATATCTTGGGAAACCTTACAAGGCCTTTCTTATTGAGTTATTTAGTCTCTCTAGTTAGACTTTCATTTATTTTCTGCAAATGCTTCTATAACCATGGTTACGTGGCTCTTGTGCAACTGTAAAGTTCTGTACAGACTTTTTCTGCTGTCACTACTATACCATTGAAATTGCTGATTACGCGCAATATGTTTCCTTGCTGCTTCTGTTTGTTCTTGCTTATGTTTAAGTACATCTCGCTCCAGCCAATTCGAAATCCTCTAGCTGATTTCATGCTTGCCCGGTCCTCTTCTGCTTCCTCAAAGTTTCGAATCTCGTAACTAGGATAATCATTTATTTTCCTTCTGTTGGCCAATTTTGAAAGTTCAGGCAATTCTAGCAAATGTCTAAGGTTGCGAATTTCGACGCTTTGCTCATTCTCTTGTTCAGAACCTTCACCTTTGTTAGCGAGTATTTCCCCGATTTCTGTGCTATTTCCCTAACCGGCTATAAGAGTGACATGTGTCCTCGGGACAGATTTAGTTCTCTCTTCCAAGTAAGTCCATTCTGCACCTTACCGACGTGTGATCACTGACTTTTACCCTACGATCTATATATTTAGTTCATAACGCTGCAGTAGTCACCGGCTAGTAAAACGCGTAGTTCACGCAACCGACAAAAATGGGAATTTGTAAGCTGTTGAACAATTCGGTGTTGGAAGGAAGCGACAATGAATAAACAGTTTATATGTCGCACAAAATGTTCACTATGCTAGCATGCGAAAAAGAACCAAGCAGTCAAATGGTTAAAAAACGATGCATCACACAACCAATACGAAGTTAGTTATACTAACATACAACGTTCCCCAACAACAAACTTTCTGTGCTCCATATTCTAAGTTAATATTCACTGGTCTTCTGTTAAAGACGCGATGCAGCCATGGTGCCACATCTGAAGCTCAAAGCCACTAACTTCGGTGCCATACAGATGACGACCGAGCCTACGGTTGTTCCTTCAACTTGCCCTAGAATGCAAATATTGCGAAGACGCTGAACTGGGGCCCACCTAGTTAACTGTAAACTCCACCACCCAGCACGCCGCTCAGCAATCAAGGAAACCCATCGGATTTCACAAAAGGTTGCGGGGACACAGGAAAGGCGCTGACCCTTTCGGAATGCCACACGGCAGGTGATGACTAGCCGTATGAACCTAAGCTTTTCGAAGCGTGCAGAACGGTTGCATGACGATATGATTATTGGCAGCACTCCAAGAGCTCTACGATGTGAAGTGCAAATTGCCAACTTGTGTTTTTCCTTGTTTATAGCTTAAGAGGAGCTACTATCAATATGCATGGCAAAAGAGAAGGTGTTTCGTTCTGCATAAACTGCAATAATTTGGATTGCAGTGTTGCTTTTGAGAGAAATATTTTAAATCTGAGAACTGTTCGAACCAAAATTGCTATTTAGTCCATCATTTCTTCAGTCAGAGTTCACAAAGTATATATCAAAAAATGAAATATCCAGTATACAACTCCGCTGCGCCACAATGAAAAATAATATCGCAATATTGTAGGCCGTATACCTATGAGACATCTAGATCAGACAAAACTGACGTGTTATACAGCATCATGAATCATACCTATAATTATTCTGTGAGTAAATATTTTCCAAGACCCTCGTAAACATCCACACAATTCGTTAGCCTGCCAGAATACTCGGATATTAAAAACTGTACGGGAGGCGCCAATGATTACGGGCGACGGGCAGCTCAATCACGGTACCGGAAACAACTTTCCACATTGAATAATGTAGCCTATATAAAGAAAATATGCAGATACAACGCACATGATGGCACATGTATGAAGTCAAGCTTTAGTGAAGCGATTCATTAAATCCCGTACAACTGAATTTGATTTGTAAAATTGTGCTTATTTGCATCCTGTGCGATGTGAAATCGTGTGCAACGTCAACGATTATTCGCCACAGGGTTTACAAGCTATGGCGAAATACAAACACCAAATCATGCGGATGTACACCGGGAGACGTAGACACACCGATGCCGTGAGGACGAAGGCGACGGTGATGAGAGTTGAATGCGCAGAGAAGTTCTGACCGTATCTCTCCGTCTGCACCTTGATGAGTTTTGCCAGACTTGTACGTTATTGTAAAGACATGTTCGTGCACGCGGAGTATCCCGGCGTCCTAAGCGTCCTTCCATGTTTTCATTGACACCGGCCAACACAGAGCATGATGGTCGGTGACCATGGTACAGTGACGGCCGTAAAAGTGTGGGCGAAATTTCTGAATCGACCAAACAATAGCGAGACACTCACGCTCTGTGACGTTGCAGTTACGCTCAGCTGGAGAAAGTGCTCGGAATTCATATGCTATCACGTGCTCTTTAGAGGCTCCATTACATTGCAGAAGTACTACTCCAATATTACTTTTAGGAACATTATACACTTTATTTCACAGTGGCACGTTCACATACTGGAGGACTGGCCAAGAATGGGCACTTGCCCAGTGGCGCATGCTGAATGGGTCTAAGAATGAGACAGCCCAAATTAAACGAGCAAGAAGAAAAGCGACAGCCGAGGGTCTCGACTGTCTTTTTTTGTCCCAGTCATACAAACCGACAGACAACGAAGCCGGGGAAAGCATGGGCGGAGTTAACGGTCGTGTTTAATTGGATTGTAGAAAAAGATATGCCGACCCGACGCACACGTTGGGATGTATGGAAGGCGAAGGTTTAGTACGCCGGTTAATTAAATGCTTTACAAATAACAGCGGTGCCTAGTTTCATTAGTTTTGGTTCTAATGCAAGCAGTCAAAACTTGGCTTTATAACGCCGTTTTGCGGGTCGTGCATCACGCTAAAGAAAACGCTGCAGGCCTTCGTCGTAGACGCAAAAATACGTATTACGCATTGTCTTGAATGTGTGGCCATGCTACACGATAGCGGAGCTCTATTCTTTTTGAATGATATGTCAAACTGCGTTTCGGGGCGACCGAAGAGGCCTTTGTTTCCGCAGTGTGGCCCCCGGCCAACGGTGAGGCAAGTTTTGTCGAACAAGCGGTCACCGGCTCGCTGACCTACATTGAGCCGCGCAGTGGGCAGCTATCCCAGGAAAGCATCTAGTATAATCGCCCGTCGGCGTCGGTGGTTCAGTGGTAGAATACTCGCCTGCCACGCGGGTGGCCCGGGTTCGATTCCCGGCCGACGCAGTTTACTTTTTTTTTATTTTTAACGAAATATATTTTATTGGAACGAGTTGCATAGAACAGTTGCGGAGTGGAGCCATTATATTCCCACTCCTTTTAACTCCCCGTAATGGTGAGAGCTGGATCAGTCCACTCCTCTGATTCCAATTCGTGAAATGTTTTCTCTGTAATCGTGAACTACTTGCGCTTACATGCATCATACTAAAACATATATTTTAATACTTAACAATGTTGCAAATGAGGTTTGTACTTTTGAGCACGTAGTATTTTTATTATATATATATATATATATATATATATATGCATATTTGCTTTGCAGGATTGATCTCTTGTGTTTCATATTTGCTGCCATATTTTATTCGGCATCCGTTCGTTTTTTCAAACAAATCTCGTTGACATCCTCTTATGGCGCCTTCTGAATACTAGACAGTGTGTGAAAAAGCTTAGTGCGTGTTCTAAACCACCATAACCTGGCGCAGGGTGCAACCGTTTGCTACATTCTTTTTCGCCTCCATCCTTGGGTTGTAAACCAAGCACGATGTTGCCACATTGAATCGTTCTTGGCAACCGAAAATTGATGCGTTTAAATGAACTTAAACCTTGTAACGCAGAAAAGCTTCCGCGTCTTCAGAAGTGTCCAATGTGCATAATACCGTTTGGTTTGTAATTCAGGCGGCATATAGGCAGTCACGCATAGGTAGATACTGAAAAAGGCGGTATTCGGTAAAAAGTGACAAATGCAAGAAATTGTCCACGTCTAGTTTAGCGTAATTCACAGATTTACTGGTTTTGTAGCCTCGTTAAATTAAACGTTTAGCGCTCCAGGACTATGTGCCCATTCCGTAAGAAATCCATTCCGGAATCTCCGGCTTCCATTCTATTCCCATTCCATCTGCCCGACTGGTGCAACCATATTACATTTCCATTCGATTTTGTGGGTTAGGAAGCGTGGAATGAATCGAGAATCCTTCCAACTCCGAAGTTTCCAATCCGCCACATTGCTGTACGGTGTCAGAATCCTGGAGACGTTCCAGGAATACATTGTCGTGCTACAGTATCTGCCAAGAGGGCCGGTTGTTTTCGACACAATGTTCTTGCGTGCTGACACGAAATGGCGCCCGTATTGTATGGAAGATTTCAGTGGCTCTCTGCGACAAGCTGGATTGCTCGCCGAAGTGCAAGTGCTCGACATATTCCAGACGAATCACGTTTGCGGAGCAACATACAAGATTTCTTCTGAGAGCTTTGAAGAAGCATTTAGCGACACCTGAGGTCATCGTCAATGGAAGATGCCCTAGTCATCGACCCGAGTCACCATGATGTGAGGATAAAGCTCCGCTGGTTTTTGCCTGTCATAGAAATCATTATAAACAAGTAAAATATGGAAGGCTCGCATTGGTCCATCTATTTTCACTACATCTTGTATGAAGATGTTTTTTTATTAGAAATCCAAAATATTTTTGGCGATTTGTTTCGCAAGTGCTCTGAGGGTGTATTTTGCCAGAATACGTTACATCTTTAAGTGATCAAAAGTGTGGAGCTTCCAAATGGTACCTTAAAGAATTTGTATCTGCTTTATGTGTACTCAGAGTGCATTAATTTTCGTTAGGCTACTTAAGTAATGTAACCAAAAAAGAGCTCTACTCTTTTTGAATAATCGGTTAGACGGCGTATCGGGCGACCAAAGAAGCCTTTCTTTCTGCAGTGTTGCACCCGGTCAACGGCAAACGCCGAACAAGCACTCGCCGGCTCAGTGACCTACATTGTGTTGGAGGACTGCCAACTATCCACGCTCTTCCAGGAAGGCCTCCCCGGCCCAAGCTCGTCGGCGTCGGTGGTTCAGTGGTAGAATACTCGCCTGCCACGCGGGTGGCCCGGGTTCGATTCCCGGCCGACGCACTTGCTTTTTTTTTTACTTCACTTTTTTTTCTTTTTGTGAACATCGGGCATTTTACTGGAACTGACTGTTCAGTGTGTAGCTTCAGTTGTTTGACGGAAAAACGTTATAAATATTAAAAACTTTGCTTTGAGTGTGTTGGAAAGCTGTGGTACTACTGACTAAGAAGGGATTATCACACAATACTTTAACGAAAATTTTGTTCCTGAATTTCACTGCTGATGCAGTTAAACACAGAACGCATCGGTGTTAAAAAGCGACAGCAGAAACAGTTCGTCTACATCACTCTTTTTTTTTCTTTGCTCGACTATTTGGCCCCTGTAAGCGCCAGAAGGTGTGTCATATAAAGATTTTTCTCTTCTTTGTTTCAGGAGCGCCTGTGCGAGACGGCCCCATGGGACGGCTGGTCACAGCCGACCTACGATTTCGGCCCGGAACCCCGAGTTGCTGCGACCAGCACGCTCGTCGCGTCCGGTCCGCAGTCGGGAAACGACAACACCACCGACTGCCGCAGGGACCGCCGCAAGTCTTTTGTCAGATGTGAGTGACATCTTTCGCAGGAATTGGTATTGGTTCCGCGGCATTGTCTGAGATACCATTGCAGAAGAACATTGGTAAAAGACAGCGATGCAAAAAAAGCGTAATGGTCAATGCAAAAGGGCGCATTCAGACATCTAAAGTTGTGGGTTCCTTCAGAATCCTATGAATATGACAGTCGTGTTTTATTGGCATCGCTGCTCTAGCAATTCAGAACTTTCCTTTTATTAATGAGACGGTGTCACAAAAAGTGAGATCCCCCTAATAACAGCCAGTCATTTAGTTAGGTGCGGTGCCCGGATTTCACCAACGTGTGAAAGAACCCTTTATCGCTATATAACGCGCTAGAAAAATAACATCGAAGCGTGTAAAGGCTGCGAGATTTGGTTCATCAATACAACAACTTAAGCTGATTTGTGACGATAGGCCCCTTCACAACAGCGAGAATTGATGACGATTAAAATGATGATCAAAACTTTGTAATGCTGGGCCCTCTCGAAAGCCTGTTAAATGGAATGGGAAATACGAGATGACGGCGAACGCTGAATAACCGTACAAATAAAGGAGATGACAGACTTCCTTCCGGTACTGTTGTTCATGCAAGCCTGCCGTGCTCAATACGCTACACCATTGCATCCGTAAAGCTGTCGAATATGCGTCTATGAAAGCTCTTATTACTTCAGGGATAAAGGTTCGAAAACCCTGACCGTGCCCGATCGGAAGAGAATGTCACTTGTGCAACCTGAAGATCTGAAACTGCGTGGAAGCGTGGAAGCACAGCACGAAAACGCCCCGTGCGCTTCACAGAGATTCTTCAGCGAATTATGCCATCCGTGCATGTTTTAATTTGTTAGCATTCTTTGGGTACTTCACGCAGCTTCCGGGGGTTATCTGTCTATGTATATGTCTGTATGTGTCTATGTTGGTACGGAACCGTCTTCTCGCATGCCTGGGTCACTGGTCATTCCTTGGTCCATGAAAAATCTTGAGCTGTTGTACGTATTCAATATTGCAGTTGCAGCATATGCAGGCCTACATTGAGCTGAACTGAAATGAAGTGAGCTTTACTTACATAAGGGAAATAGTGATGGTTGCCGTTGCATGCAGTCAACGCGGACAAAAAACAAGTATGGTATTTACCGCAGGTCACGGCAAATCTGTTCAGTGCAAAAAACAAATGCAGTGTACAAGGCTTCACTGTTCTATTTCTGTGTGCACTCTGCGAAAAGCGTGTAACAAACCCCGTGTAACGACCAACAGGTACAATACAAAGTGAAGTAAACGAGTGAGAGAAACTTGGAGTGTTGGCTCAGCAAAACCACGAATGTTAGCGAAGCGCCACTTCGTTGTCGGTGCTGCGAACAGAGAGCGTATTCTGTGCTCTTCCCCACAAAAGGATACTGCAACAAGTATAAATAGGCCTGAACCAAACTTCTTGTCATTAATGATGCCGCCTTTACTGACTGCTTCTTACATCTGTCGCTATTACGATGTTCCATTCAGAACCACGCAGATGGCACTTTAAACTAAACAGATGCATCCAACGGTCACATTTCTGCTTAATGTCTGCGCTTGTATTGTTTCTACTTCTACACGCAGCATAAATGCATTGTAATCCATACAATTGACTTTTTCTCCCATGTTATATGACATTTTGGTTCTCGATTGTTTTATGAACTGGTCATTTTCTTTCTTGAAGCATGTTCTGCGTTTTTAGTTCGGAATTCTGAACCTTTCTGCGACGATGTCAGCGTGTTTCTGATGTTACATCTGCTGAAAATCGGTAAATTAAGGTGTGGCTGTAACTTTTATGTGTAAGGTATGTTTTTTTTGTTATTGTGGGATATTTTCCCTCCAGCATGAAAACTGAGTGAAGTGTAATAAACTGTATGCATCCACCCCTGCAATAGCCCAACATAGGGCTGGCCGTATTATTAACAATTAAATAATTGATAATAAATTATTACTCATTCCACCTGCCTCAACACAGGGGGACTACATTCGTAATGTCATAGTCGACCCCGAAAGTTGAACGAACTGTTCTGAATGTAGTGCTATGAATGTCGACGACACTATTCTTGGAATGGCACGTACTGTAGCACAGTAATAAACAAGGACGTACAAAGAAACAGAACAGAAACACGAGCACTAACTTTCAACATCGAAATTACGGATTAGTTGTACGTATGCGTACACAAGACTCCGTGCACAGTGATAGCAGTGCCTCTACACCATACTGCAGTATCAGTGATATCACTCTGCACGTGGTCTTGTGTATGTATAAGCACAACCAATCACGAAATAAAATTTCCTTGCTGAAAGTTAGCACTTGTGTTCCATTTCGTTTTGTGTCTTCGCGTTTGCTGTGCTACACTACATGCCATTCCATGATGATCAACCGACAAGCCCACATCGCCACCCTCGCTAACACTGCATTCGCTCTGCCGACCGTTCGTCCGGGTGGATGTTGTGTTATGAGTGAATGAAATCAGCCTCGCACTGAACCCACACAAAGTCTTTGCTCGCGCAGTCGGCGCCACGACGATCCGCGAGATCACTCAGCGCACCCGGTCTGCCCTGGCGTGGAACGGGGGCCAGCAGCACATGCTCATGGCGCTGGTGGCCGTCGTCATGCTGCTGCTCGCGCTCGCCGTCCTCATCCTGATCTTCGTGCGCGTCGAGGAACCGCTGGTGCTGACGCGGTGCTCGTCCACTAACTGTCGAAACGCCGCCCGCGACCTCGAGCGGTTCGTCGACGTCGGGGTGGACTCCTGCAAGGACTTTTACGGGCACGTGTGCCGCCGCTGGGAGCAAGACGCCGCCGCCGCACCCAAAGACGACGCCAACGCAGCTGTGATTCTGGGTGAGGACGGCGTCTGAATGTCTGTCCTCTGAGAGCCAAGGAGGTTCAAAGGTTTCTTTTTTTAAACCTCCTTGGTAAGAGCGCTCAATAGAACGTTATGTGCGCAGCCAATGCAGGGCACACTAGGCCGCTTTTACGCCATAGCCACTGGGGTATACCGCGGCGTGTTGAGGCTCAAGTCAGTGACGCTTGCGTGGTGAATAAAAGAGCTGCGTAGCGCCACCTGGCTGTAATTACGATTCCTAAGGAGCTTCAAATTTCCGACCTGTCCCCTGCGGCTGCATTGATCGCTTACCTTGCAGCTAGCAACGACTTCCTGGACGCTCACTGGCGGTTCATGCTGGCGCGCATCAACACCAGCCTGCACGAGAGTGCTGCAGAGACGGTCGCGCACCAAGGTGGACACCCAGCCACCGCTTTAACACCTCTGCACGCCGTGGCCAGCTTTTACAGGTGACCTTAGCAACCAAACTTGCATATCCTTTCGAGCCATAGGAACTGGTTTCAAACGCTTCAAACAACTCCATTAAAAAAAAGTGGGCTTTATAATGGCCGAGTCAGGATTCTTTACGACGAACCTCAGTTTTCCGCAAGAATTGCTGGAATAGTCGGTTCATGCACGGCGCGTATCAGCTAATATAGATGCATGGGAGAGCCCGAAGCACGCTGAGGTAAAGTTCTGCTATGTGTTTGCACACGCAGTCTATACTTGTTATATAGTATTAGCTGATATACGTT
Source organism: Dermacentor silvarum (assembly GCF_013339745.2). Taxonomy (NCBI): domain Eukaryota; kingdom Metazoa; phylum Arthropoda; class Arachnida; order Ixodida; family Ixodidae; genus Dermacentor; species Dermacentor silvarum. The sequence continues at coordinate 148,190,541 of NC_051157.2, forward strand.
CAGAGCCTACTGCTCTGGAATCCTACATAACATGTTTCTACAAGTAGTTCCTTTGGATTGAAACTCGGACCTAAATCATCTTTCTTCACGTGATGGTTGTTCATATAGGTAACTTAGCGAGAAAGTCGGTAAATTTAGCGCGTTTTTAGTCACCGGGCTTTTCCTTTTTCGAGTCTTAGGGACTATTTAGTGATATTCTACTGATGGGTATGGCCAATAAATGATCTGCTGAAATTACTCAATGGCTGAGTTCAATACCGGGCCCCATTTTATGCCGTATTCATCGCTGCCTTTAAATATATACCAAAGCGTTTTTTGTGAACCATATCTGTGCATCAAAGCTTATTTTCTAGGCAAAGGTGAATATTGAGATTTGACGCATTTTAGAAGATCGGGACGTCTTCTCTATTGACAATTCCACCATTTATTCGCCAACGCAGTACGTTATTTGAAGTGATGGATGAGTTCAGTGCGCTGAACTATTGAAGCTTATCAACAATAGGAATAACAGACATTCGAAATCATAACATTGAAAAGACTGATGAGGCAGCGAGAGAGGAAGCATGAATTAGGCAAAAAGGTGACTTAATTGTGATTAGCAGGAACAACATTTATTTAGTCAAAGATAAGCACGGCAACGCCATTCGCATTTCCGATTATGTATTAAGGGCAGCAGAGAAATTCGATACTGAACTGTTTCATCGCGTCTATCTGTGTTCGTTATTCAGATTAATTGCATATTTTCATGCTTTTCATAGGCTATTTGCCAATGAGCTATGTTTACTGCGCAGTAACTTACCCGCATGACTGTGCAGCAATTTCGATCAGACCTTGACATTATTTCTTCATAGTGCTGCGGCTATTGAATGAACTTGGTTGTTAACAAGCGCAAAAATGGTTTCTGGCAACAGGGTTCATAACAAAGTAATTTTCATAGACTCTTAATGGCTCCCAGTGGGCTTCCATCAGCACAAACATTATTGGTGTATACACATTCTTCATGGATGCAGTACACTAATTACATGACTGAAAATACACACCATATTGTTACGGGGAGTATTTACTCTACAGTAAACGGCTAGCACTTGTCTAGTATTGTATTGTAACCTGTCCTGTAGCCAGCACAGGTTTAAGCAGTTTTTTTTTCAGTCCGACTAGAGAGCCTCTGACCCAGCCCCACTACAACGTCTTTGTCTTCGCCATTGCTCGTGACATTATCCCCGGCCGGTGAAGCACAGCCCCGGTGCTTGTTGTGGTCAAAATGGGTTATCACAGTTGTAACGCTTGAGGCGGGAAACATGTACCATGTCACTTCGTGGTCTGGCAGTCGATGAGGTGGATGCCATATGGGATGACCTGGCGCTGCACGCGGTAGGGCCCGACGTACCACGACATTAACTTTTCATAGAGGCCGAGACGACGAGATGGCAGCCAGAGAAGGACGAGAGAGCCCGGTGGAAAATCAGTATCCCGGTGTCGAGATCGTAAATGGACTTTTGTGCGGTCTGCGATGACGAGAGCCGAGCGCGGGCTACTCTGCGCGCGACGAGCGCACGCGTGATGGCATTTTGCGCATAGGAAGTCGTGGACGTGGAATCCGGATCAGAAGGGAGCAAGGTGTCAAAGGGTAATGTGGGATGGCGTCCAAAGAGAAAGTGGAAGGGTGAGTAGCCGACAATTTCATGACGCCATGAGTTGTATGCAAATGTGACGAACGGAAGGGCAACGTTCCAATCGTGGTGGTCATCGGAAACGTACATGGAAATCATGTCGGTTAGTGTACGGTTGTGTTCGGTCACTTCATTGGTTTGATGGTGATAGGAGGGGATGAAGTGGTGATGAGTAGCACATGATCGAAGTAGATCGTCAACCACACGAGACGGGAAGCAGCGAGCACGATCTGTGAGTAGGTGACGTGGAGCTACCATGTTGGAGGATGACGTCGTACAGTAGAAAGTCGGCTACTTCTGTGGCGCAGCTGGCTGGCAACGCTTGAGTAATTGCATATCACGTGGTATAATCTGTAGCCATTGCAATCCATTTGTTGCATTTCGTGGATATTGGAAAGGGACCGAGCAAGTCCAAGCCTACTCGATAAAACGGTTCGGTTGGAACGTCAATTGGCTGAAGGAGACCAGCACATTTGGTCGCAGATTTCTTTCTACGTTGACACAAGTCTCAAGATGTTACGTAGCGGCGAACGGAACAATAAAGGCCCCTCCAGAAAAAACGCCGTCGTATGCGATCATAAGTTCTGGAGACGCCTAAGTGCCTGGAAGTTGAGGCGTCATTAAATTGGGCGAGCACATCCCTGCGTAGATGACGCGGGACAACGAGAAGGACATTACATTACATTACATTATGGGGTTTTACGTGCCAAAACCAGTTCTGATTATGAGGCACGCCGTAGTGGGGGACTCCGAAATTTGGACCACCTGGGGTTCTTTAACGTGCACCTAAATCTAAGTACACGGGTGTTTTCGCATTTCGCCCCCATCGAAATGCGAACGAGAAGAAGGAGTCCGTGCCGTCGGGGTGCATGTTGTGCCGTCGGGGTGCATGTTGTGGCGGTAAAGAACGTTATCCTGAAGCAAGAACGTGTTGAGTGGAGGGTCGAGGGTGCCGGATTGCAGACGGTCAATAAGAGAAAGCAACGATCTATCTCTACGCTGTTCGTCGGCCTCATGGATGAAGTCTGTTATTGCTAAGACGTAGGTGTCGGGTTTTTGTTTTATTGGAGTCGGATGGTTCAACGGAGCGGCGGGGAAGGCAGTCGGCGTCAGTGTGTAACTTGCCAGATTTGTGCACTACCGAGAACGCGTACTCCTGTATCGTAATTCCCAACAGCCTAGCCTCCATGTGGGGTCTTTAAGTGTTGAGAGCCAGCAGAGTGCATGATGGTCTGTTATGACCACGAACGGCCGTTCATATAGGTACGGGCGGAATTTCGCGACAGCCCAGACGAGAGCTAGGCACTCCCGCTCAGTAATGGCGTAATTCTTTTCCGAGTGTAACACACCACGACTAGCATACGCTATCGCACGGTTGGCTCCGTTCTGTGTTTGGGTGAGGATAGCACCAATGCCATGGCAGCTTGCGTCAGTGCGAAGCTCTGTTCTAGCAGCTAGGTCAAAATGAGCTAGCACAGGTGGTGAAGTGAGGGCAGAAATCTGCGACGCAAAGGAAATCGCTTGGTCGGCGCCCCAAGAAAATGTCACAGCCTCTATGAGTAGGTCCATGAGGGGTCGTGCAATGTCCGCGAAGTTTAGAACAAAGCGACTAAAGTAGGAGCAGATCCCAACAAAATAAGCTGCGTACTTCTTGCGTGGATAGTGGAACCGGGAACTCACGGACGGCACGGACTTTGTCAGGGTCCGGTTGGACACCAGTAGCAGCGACTAGGTGTCCAAGTAATTCGATCTGGCGGCGGCGCCCAAAGGTGCACTTAGATGAATTGAGCTGGAGGCCAGCCCGGCGAAATATGTCAAGAATGGCCGACAGACGAGGGAGGTGGCTTGAAAAGCTGGGCGAAAAAACGATGATGTCGTCCAGATAATAAAGACAAGTCGACCATTTAAGACCGCGTAGAAAAGTGTCCATCATCCGTTCAAAAATTGTAGGTGCATTACACAACCCAAAAGGCACGGCCTTAAATTGGTAGAGGTCCGTCGGGTGTGATGAATGCAGTCTTCTTGCAGTCGTGGTCATCGATGGCAATTTGCCGGTATCCCGAGCGGAGATCTAGTGACGAGAAATATTTGGCACCAAGGAGGCAGTCGAGCACATCATCAATGCGTGGGAGAGGATACACATCCTTCTTCGTTACCCGACTGAGATGGCGATAATCGATGAAAAACCGCCAGCTGTCGCCCTTTTTCACAAGCACTACAGGGGATGCCCAAGTGCAAGAGGAAGGCTCTATCACATCTTTATCAAGCATTTTCTCTACCTCCTTTTGGATGACTTAGCTCTCAGAGTGACACACTGGGTAAAGGTGCTTGTGAAGGGGGCTGGCGTCTCCAGTGCTAATGCGGTGGGCCACGGCATGTGTACGGCCTAGTGGACTGTTCTCAGCATCAAAAACGTCAAGGTAAGAAAATAGGACACCACGGAGCGCTTGCTTCACTTTGGGAAGGTAAGAGTTCGGGGGATATCATTTTGTCCAGAAGTGGTTTGTTTGGCGGCAGTATGACCGGTTGAGTCACGGCTCAGCGTCGGCAGCGCATGCAGAAACAGTACATTCTTCCAGTAGTGACAGTTCGGCTAGTGGAATTCCTTGAAGAAGAATATGGGTCGAAACAAAAAAGTTCAGGACTGGAACCAACGTTCTGTTGTTGGCAACAGCCACTATGGTATGAGGAAGTGCGATGTTGCGCGAGAGGATCAGATCTGTGAGGGGAGCGACCACATAGTCACCATCAGGGACTGTGGGAAACGGTGACATAAGGACATAGGTAGCAGCTTGAGCGGGTAGTCGTAGAAACTCCACGGAAAGTAGGCGAGTGTTCCTTGACGCGGTGTCATCAGGACACAATGGTAGTTCAAGCTGCAAAATGCAAGTAGAACAATTGATGAGGGCAGAGTGGGCGGTCAAGAAGTCAATACCAAGAATGACATCATGTGGGCAAGCGTCGAGAACAGTGATGAGAAATGAAGTGTGGTGACCGGCAACAGTAACGCGGGCAGTGCACATACCAAGAACCTGTGTTCGGGCGCCGTCAGCTACTCGCACAGTTGGAGAGATCGCAGGTGTCAACAATTTTCGTAGGCGGCGTCGGAGCGTAGATCTAACAACAGATATATGGGCGCCAGTATTAATGAGAGCAGTAACGGTCACGCCGTCGACGAGAACACCGAGCAAATTGCGTCTTGAAGTAGGGGTCACTAGAGTTTTTCGGTCCTTGTCGTAAATGCAGCATCATCTCCCGGAGCTGCACTGGCTAGTTTGCCGGGTGGTGTTCAGCGTAAGCCGGAGAGGGAGAGCGACGGCTTTGAGGGGAGCGCGACTGGCGACTCTGAGGTGACGGAGATCGCCTAGCCCAGTGTCCGTGTGCGGCAATATTGGCGTACGTCGGTTCAGAGGTGCGTGACTGGTTGCTTGTGGAAATAGGACGCCCATATTTGCAACCTCTTGACGGACGACGGCTCGAATGAAGGATATGGTCACCAAATGGTCTTGAGCAGGTGCCTGATAAGCGGCTGGAGCCATGGCTTCGAGCTCCTGGCGAACAATCCTGGCCAGGTGATTAGGCGTCGAGAACAGTGGGGGCGTCGCGGCATCTTCACACGAGGAGGTCGCAGCTGTGTTCGGGCGTCTGTTAAAGCTTTGAGTAATCTGCCTGCTTTTTGCTTGTTCAAACCGCCGGCATTCTTTTGGGATGGAGTCAACCGTGCTGCAGTGCTTACACGTGAGTATGTTCAAGGCATCGGCAGCTATGCCTTTCAACACGTGGCCAACCTTGTCCGCCTCTGGCATGTCTGTCAATTGTGCGGCACAAGGGTAGCACGTCTTGTATATATGCGACGTACGATTCCGTAGACGTCTGAGCTCTCGCCACGAGCTCGTGCCGGGCTGTCATTTGTCGTTCGACCGATCGGCTAAACAATTCGCGCATCTTCTCCTTGCATACGCCCCCACTAGTTAGTTCTTCGTGCGTGTTAAACCACACGCGAGCTGTGCCCCGTAGGTAAAAAATGATGTTGGCGAGCATAAGCGTCTCATCCCACCTATGCTGCTTGCTGACGTGCTCGTACAATGGGAGCCAGTCGTCGACGTCATAGTTGTCGACGGTTGCCAGTCATGGGCGCGGGCTGCGATGACTACGTACTGTCTTCGGCCTTGGAGGTGGCAGAAACGTGGCGGGTGGATCCAGGGCCGGGTGGAATAGAGCCTGCACCTCCCATAAAAATGATTTTACGGGGAGTATTTACTCATCAGTAAACGGCTAGCACTTGTATAGTCAAGACTGCACAGAACGAACAGAGTTCAGCTCGTTTTTCAGTCCGACAGGAGAGCCTCTAATCCAGCCCCAATACAACGTCTTTGTCTTCGCCATTGCTCGTGACAATATCTTAATTCTTTAATGAGAACCTTTCCTTAGCCCCAGTCTCATTATAACCAATTCTTTATAAAACATTAGTTCGATATACGCTTGAACGCGCATCATAAATCTGGGACCCCCCTTGATTGAATTGAATTGAATGAAGTGTATTTACAAAAATGCCGCGGGAGGTCATTGTAAAAAAACGGTCATCAAACAACTTGAGACGACCTGGCCATCCTACAAACAAGTCGGCGTAACGATAGTTGCAACAAAAAAATTATATATATATATATATATATATATTGTACCGGAGCACATCGGCACCAGCTCTGTGCCAGCCAGTGTGGAAGAAGACGTTGACGATCGTGTGGTTCGCGCTAGGTCGGTTTTCAACGAGCCAGCTTGTTTTAACCGTCAAGCTTCGTCAAGTCAAGTCTACGTGAAGTATATATATATATATATATATATATATATATATATATATATATATTGTAAAGGAACAGAGAAGACACAGACACAGAATCCGTTCCTGGGCCGGCTGTTCTATATTCTCTCCTCGTCGTCTTTTTCTTCTAGAGCCCGCCTTGCGAGCGCTCGCGGCCAAGTTCACTTCGTCTTTACACTCGGCCACGCTGCAACTGAGTTAACGGCGCGCTTGCAACAAAGAAACTTGTCCGGGGTGTGAGGTCGTCATTGGTGAGCCATCCAGCGCGCAACCAGCTTCTCTGGTGGGCGGCACTGGCTGTTGCGCGCTGGTCGCAAGCCAATTGCTGACTGTTGTTGGAAAAAGTTGACCACACATTGTCCGATAATGTAGACCGGAACATATTGAGCAGCACGGGTGCCAAGGCCATCGGCTCCGCTTTGTTGCGGTGGCCACCATGCCTTGGGCGCCGCACTGACTCTGAATGGCGCACCTTCACTCCAGCGTGGATGTTGCGCTTAACGGCGACAGCACCGATAGGGGCAGCAGGGGTGTTCTCGGAAATAGAGGACCGTGGTAATGGGTCGTTCTGGCAAATGGTCTTGACGGCCGCTGACGCTTGTTTGAACGCCAAACCCTGATATCCTGTAGCAGGAATCGGAACTGAAGGACGGCCACCGCCACTGCCGCTGGAACCACGAGGTGTTGGCGTTGGTTGCAGCTGATAACTAGAAGACACCGAAGTGCTGCCACTGTTCCCCTGATGGGGTGGTGGCTCCGGGCAACAGACATCCCGCAGTGAAGGCTGCCCCGTGTTGCCCGGTACAAGTGAAACTTCCGAAGACGGGGACAACGACGGTACTGGGCAGAGGAGGCACTGGCCAGAGGGCTTGGCGTGTGCCGGAGTGGGGCTTTTGTTGCGCTGCTCCTCGGCCCTCAGAATCAGCAGATCCACGGCGGATGGGTCCGTGTCCCAAGGGTCTAGTAGTTGTAGCGCTCCATCATCAGAGCTCGACGAAATATTAGACGGTTGGTCCTTACTTGCGGCACCGGAGGACGAGGACGGGTCCGCGATACCCAGCGGGAATGAGGGCCGGTGCTCTTGAACTGTAACCTCATTTTCGGCTCCTGTAGTTCCGAGCTGAGCTTTGAGTATGAGCCCGGCGGACTCCCGCCGAGTGCCATCCCCGCCTGGTGTGGGGCTGATATCGTCGTCCGGTGAGCCGGTGTTGTCGGTTGGTGATGCGCCGCCCGGTGGTGGGTCGACACAGGAGCGGCGGTCGCCACGCGCTTCCCACCGTCTGGGATGAAGCCGACGGTGACACCCGGTGAGCCGGCTGCTGTATCGGGGCACCCAGCGGACCTTTCTGCCAGAGGGACGCAGGGTACACCGCAGGCATAGGGAAGCGGGCCGAAAGCAGCTATCAGAGCTACGCTCCATTCAGGCCACGACCCATGTTTAATGCTGTCGTACTTGTCCTAAGCCTTGGCGGCACCGCAAGGACGGTTTGCCGCAACCTGCCATCTTTTTTGGTCTGGCCAAGCATGACGGTCACCCATGGCATTGATAGCGCGAATCCAAGGGATGACGTCATCTTCAAAGCCGCGAAACGTCGGTATTTGTATCAAATCCGGCTGCTGGAAGTCGCAGCGTATCATCTCCGCCAGGCTACCTGTTCATCGGCCCGAGAAACCAGGGCCGGTGTCCACGGACAGTGGGGTCGTTGTGGTTGTCGCGGCAGCCGGTTCTACCGCAAAGGAAACATCAACGGCATTCCTTGGTGGCTGATGAGTCGAAGTAGTTCTCATGATGATATTCTCACCGGGGGAAGCCTGGACGGCGTTCCCAGGCAGGGCAGGTCCAAGACGGGGGGGGGGGGGGGGGCGGAGCGCTATCTCAGTGAGACGTGCAACGGCGCAACCACCGACGGATACGAAGGAGTTCGTCAAAAGCTCGAGCTGGTGATTCAGCTTGGCGATGGCATGGACGAGAGCACCGGTGGAGTCCTGTCCAAGAACCAACGAGGAGGCTTGGACGCCGTCCCCGGATGGTGCGGTGGGTGCTTGCGACGGTGGTAGGGTGGCCGGCTCCATAGCTGAGGAAGCGTGTACGGCGTTCCTGCGCAGGAGGGACCGGGTACGCTGAAGAACCGTGCGAGGAAACACTTATGGCCGGAATGCCTTAAGTCAGGTCCGTTGTAGTCAACTGCGCCATTGTAAAGGAACAGAGAAGACAGAGACACAGTACCCGTTCCTGGGCCGGCTGTTCGATATTCTCTCCTAGTCGTCTTTTTCTTCCAGAGCCCGCCTTGCGAGCGCTCGCGGACCAGTTCACTTCGTCTTTACAATATATATATATATATATATATATATATATATATATATATATATATATATATATACATTGTACATGGTACAGACGAAGCATATTTGCGTATCCCACGGGCCATACACTTATACAAACAGCATTTCCCATAAACAGCAAAATGAAACAATCAGCAAGATTTCGCAAACGCAAGAATGAGTTTATGGCAAAGATGTCATTCCCGGTAACATTTTCCGTAGTTCGTTGAATAAGAATTGTGAGATGTCAAAGAGCTGTTCTCTGTTAATTGCATTTAGTAATGTGTGTAGCAGGAACTGTAGCATTTCTTTGCCATAATTTGTGCGACATTTTTTGTTTAATTTACCAGTCTTCCGTTATGCGCATATTATAGTTTGCTATGTTGGCTTATAGTCCAGCTAGTGTTGCTATGGCGTTATTATTCTTAACTAAACCAAATTTGGACTCGCGAAGCAAATTATAAGCGTACGTGGAATTGACCTTCACAATACTATGTTTCTTAAAAAGGCCCTCAGGATGAAAAAGGTGCACGTGGAACCTTACTTATTAATCAAACACTACGCTTTTGCAACACTGCACGCTTGTTGGTATTTTCGATCGTGTTTCTACCCCAAGCCAGCATTCATAGTTAATTGTTGCTTAAAAAAACGTTATAAAGAAGCAAATTGACAGGTGCCGGGCATTCAAAAATAAAAAAAACTTGGCGTATCGCACCAATCGTTCTAGACAAGTTACTAGTGATATTGTTACGCAGCGGACGTCACATATACATGGGTATTTACAATATTGTTACACGAACGAAGGATTGAGAACTGGAGACTATTTACAAGGTATATTTACAAGAGACAACTGCATCTCTGGCCAGGTCAGCCGACAGCTCGAGAGCAAGAAGCAGTTCGTCGTCTTCGTCGGGGCACCCGTGCGCATCGTCCACAAGAAACACACAATATGCATGTATCATTATCCCTGGTGGCAGAAGCACCGTCGCGGTTCGTCTAAATATCGGTGGTAACAGGAGAGTAATACGGTTTGAGGCGTGCGACATGCGCAATGTCAGTGAAATTCCGGGCACATGCACTGGTACTGACTTGGGTGATTTCATAAGTCACTGCAGTCACGGCACGCAGCACTCGGCCTGTGTACTAGATATGGACCTGTGTACCGAGGCAGGAGCCTTTCTGACAGGCCGACGTCACGAGTCGGGGACCACAGGAGTACAAAAATCCAGGCGAAAAGTGAACGTCTGTGAGTTGACGATCATACAAACGCCGTTGGTTCTTTTGGGATGTCAGGAGGCGAGCGCGGGCAATTTCGCGTGCTTGGGCTGCCCTGGTGATTGTGTCAAGTGCATATTCGGTGGTCTCTGCTGTGGCGGATGGAAGAGATGTGCCCAGTGGCAATGTGGGTTCTCGGCCGAACAACGGAAAGAACGGGGAATAACCGACAGTGTCCTGACGCGAATAATTGTAGGCAAATGTGACAGGGTAGGGAAAGGTCCCAATCAGTATGGTTCGACGAGACATACTTTTCAAGCATGTCTGTTAGGGTTCGATTCAGACGCTCCTTGAGACTATTAGTCTGTGGATCGTAAGACGTAGTCAGCTTGTGCCTCGTTGAGGAGGACTGCAGGATGTCGGCGATGACTTTAGAAAGGAATGTTTGACCACGTTCAGTGAGCATTTGGTGTGGAGCTCCATGCTGCAGAATCACGTCGCGTAAAAGAAAATCGGCGACATCTGTGGCGCAGCTTGTTGGAAGCGCTGTGGTGATGGCGTAGCGCGTGGAGTAATCTGTCGCCACAGTGACCCACTTGTTGCCAGACGTTGATAGAGGGAAAGGGCCGAGTAAGTTAAAGCCAACGCGAAAGAACGGCTCCGAAGAAATGTCGAGCGGTTGAAGGCACCCAGCAGGGAGCGTTGATGGTGTTTTTCGGCGCTGACATTTCTCACACGCCACAAGCTATTTCCGCATCGAGTGGGCAAGACCTGGCCAAAAGAAGCGTCAGCGAATGTGGTCATGGGTACGTGAGACACCGAGGTGACCTGCCGTTGGTAAGTCGTGAAGTTCTTGGAGAACAGATGACCGGAGGCGCTTAGGAGAGTAGGGCAGGACCGTCGGGACGTACGTTATGGCAGTTTAATACATCATCCCGTAGAGCAAACAAGGGAAGGGACGAATCAGAAGGCGAAGATTCCAAGCGATGAATGATGGCCCGCAAGGTGGCATCACGGCGTTGCTCGTCGGCGACTTGTAGCAGCTGAGAAACGGCGAACACAAGCGTCGGCATCGGTGTCAGGGTCGGCGGCTGGTTCGTACACTGGATAGCGTGATAAACAGTCTGGGTCTTGATGTACAAATATCTTATATGCAGAGTCAGAGTTACATTCTTCTAACACAATACCCAGGTTAATACGTAGTAACTATTCTGTAAGAATGGCAGTGTTTGAGGATAATTAGTTGTATCAAAAAGCGGTTTTTGGGCCACGTACATAGGTTCAATGTGTGACTTCTAAAAATAAATATGGTTATGTGATCGCTGATGGCACGTAGAATTGTACCGGAGTTTATGACCCGTAGTTCTGAGTTCGTTATGAACGGGTTTCGATGTTCTAGAGAACTATTTTGGCGTCGCTGAAGCATCTTTATATGACTAGATATTCAGAAGAGACAAACTTCCACGTTTTACTATTCACATCTAACATGTTTATGTTAGACCTGAATGATCGTGCCCATCAGTGCCCATTCCTTCTGTGGAGGCCATCCAAACTGTTCACTTCATTGTATTATTTTCATTCAAATAGTCTCGTACTTCCTGTGTGCATGCAATGAAGTCTTTCCTAAATCTTCCTCGTTGCTCTTGCAGAAGAAAAGCGTTTTAGTTACATCATATTCCCAGAACTGCGCATGCCATCATCATAATTATCATAATCGACTGCAGGTTCTGCCATCGCTTCCTGCTGTCCCCGAACATGTCGCTGGCAGCCATGCTTGAATCGTTGAAGGTGGACATCACCGCCCTCCAGGTTCTGCTCAGGGCGCCGGACCCGACGTCGCAGCTGAGGGCCGCCATCATCTTGTCTCTGACTCTCGGCGTGCACGTGGGGTTCAGTCTCGACATCGTGCACTCGGTCTCCCACGGGGCAACGCAGCTGCGCGTCTTCAAGGCACGCACGAAAAAAAAAAACACTGATACGCTCGCGCACTATAACTAAGAATTGAATTATGTTGGGCTGCTAAGCACGAGGTCGCGCGATCGAATCCCGGCCACGGCGGCCGCATATCGATGGGGGCGAAATGCGAAAACACCCGTGTACTTAGATGTGTAGGAAGAACATGACGGCGGCGAACGAGCCGTGCCGTCGTTCCTACTGAGAAGGCGGCCAGCCGAGCGGAGGCCGCCACGACCAGCGTCTCAAGCTCCTGGAACAACACTGCGCGTGCCGAGCTTGCGCTTCGAGCACGCGCTGCATTTCTTTTTATTGTTTACTTCCTTGACAGTCGGCGCGAAGGCACCGGTTGGGAGTGCCGACCAAAGCGCCCCGCGTTGCAGCGTCGGTGGGCGCTACAGGGCTCCCCGCCCAGACGGAACGTCGATGAAGGAAGTGAGAGAAGCTAAGTTGGATCTTTGTACTCCAGCCTGTATCTTAGATTCACCTGTGGCTGGAGCACGCACAGACGTCCTTGAGGCAAGCGGCTCCGGCAGTGTGGCATTCGCTGTTGGCCTTGCAGGGCTGTCCAATACGTTTCCGGCGATGGTCTGTAGCTTGTCGCAGGTCTTGCCGTCCAGCGAGCGGACAAACTCGAGAGCACAGTCGCCGATCAGATGGTCCGTGCAGACGCCGTTCAGCTGGGCGAAAACGCACGGCTCGGAGTAGTCGCAGGGCTAGCCGAGGCCGGCGGCCGCGCGGCAGGTCAGTGCTTGGACTTGAGACTCACGGGCTCGGATGGCTTGTAGAGGTAGCGGCCCTGGCTGCACGAGGCCCCGCGAGGCCCCGCGAGGCTCGCGCTGGGCGTTGCTCGTGCATGTGTCCTCGAAAATGGAACCAAGCGCGATGGTTGCCTTGGTGACCTGCGCGTCGATAGGGCCGTGCATTCAAAGACAAACTTGCCGTTGTCGGAGCGAAGCCTCTCCCGTTGGTTGATGGCGATCTTGGAGATCTTAACGGGGACGTCGTTCTTCACGGTGCTTAGGGTAGGGCGGTTGATGAAGTTCTCCAGGAGACGGTCGTGTACGGTCCAGGTGATTGTGGCGTAGTACTTGTACAGGCGCGAGAGCTGTGGGCCCCTGAGAGGAGGTTACCAGTGTGCGGGATCGCGCGCGCTGTGGGCAGCGCATCGATGCATCACTCGAGGTTGAGCCGCGCAGGCCGGGTTGTAACCACCTTTGCAGGCTGCAGGGTTGTTCGAAAGTAATCCCCTGTCGGGGACGGCGGGTTAAGCGGAGCTTCTCCCAAGCGAGCACCCCTGAAGAAAGCCGGGCGTCTGGCCGGGGGTCGCTTGTGCTCGATTTGTATTCCGGTGGGTAACCGGTGGCCGCCTGGTTTCGAACCCGCAACCTCCCGCAGCCGAGGCGGACACTCCACGACGAGGTCACGGCTGCGGTGACTTACGGCGCTGCAGCTTTCCAATATCGAACACGGCGCCGGATCATTGGTAGGACTAGTGAGGCTTAGCTGCTGCACGGGCGCCCGATGGAACGGTCCCTCGAGCAGAGCCCGCTGACGGTCCGCATCGTAAGGGGCCGTGGGCCGTAGGCTGTTGGCGTTCCCGAGCCGAAACTGGTCCTCGTAGAAGTCGCCCGAACCACCAGGGCCAGGGTCAGGCCAGTCAGCACTATGCGCAGGGCCATGGTCCGAGGAGTGAGTAGCTGACGTGTCACCGCTCCGCGTGGCCGGCGTGTTCGCACCGTGGCCGGCGTGCTCGTACCGTGGCCGGCGTTCTCGTAGCGTGGCCGGCGTTCTCGTGCCGTGGCCGGCGTGCTCGTACCGTGGCCTGGTGAGCGCCTTGGCCGGTGAGCGCCGTGGCCGGTGTGCGCCGTGGCCGATCACGTCCGGGTCACCATTGTAGGAAGAACATGACGGCGGCGAACGAGCCGTGCCGTCGTTCCTACTGAGAAGGCGGCCAGCCGAGCGGAGGCCGCCACGACCAGCGTCTCAAGCTCCTGGAACAACACTGCGCGTGCCGAGCTTGCGCTTCGAGCACGCGCTGCATTTCTTTTTATTGTTTACTTCCTTGACAGTCGGCGCGAAGGCACCGGTTGGGAGTGCCGACCAAAGCGCCCCGCGTTGCAGCGTCGGTGGGCGCTACAGATGCTTAGGTGCACTTTAAAGAACCCCAGGTGGTCCAAATTTTCCGGAGTCCCCCACTACGGCGTGCCTCTAATCAGATTGTGGTTTTGGCACGTAAAACCCCATAATTAATTTTTTAACTATCGATATTCCATCGGTTACGATAAAGGGGCGTGCGCCTACCGCTTCCTGACAGAGAGACAAATGCGAGCCCTGATATGCCGATAGTACCGAGACCCAATGAGAGCAGGAATAAAGGGAGTTTTGCAAAGAACATTCCGCTTTCTGTTTTCGTCTCCCTCCTATTTCCTGTTCCTCATGGACGTGTTCTTTGGACTAAACATATTTACATTCGTACTTGTTATCCGATTTTCTACTTGTTCATCGAAAGAAAATTTGTCTCTGTCAAACTCTAATTTGGGATTGGAAACATTTCTTTTTTGGCCCCAGTTCAACCTTAGCCTGTCTAAAGGTTACTGCAAAGAATGCAACATTCCTGGGCACGTTACAGAGTAACCGCTTTCCCCTGCAAATTCTTGAACAAGAGAAAGCAAGGACGCCTTCGATACACGCATGACAAACGTTTATTTGAGGCACATGGACGTACACCTCAGTGTAAGTTCAAGAATATATGCGGGCCCTCTGATCCGAAGGCTTATAAAATACCTATATCAGTTCACCGCTTCAATTCTGCTCCATTATAATAACAAATAGCGTAGTTACTGATGAGCGAAATATAATTTGAGTGCGCAAGTGCAGAGGCTTTACTCAAATAGATATTCACCGCACGATCTCCATTGTGCCTCCCCTTCTGATCCCGCCTCTCGTCAGGGCCATTTAACTCAATCGTTTCCATCATGAATGATGCCGTTAAAGAGAATAGCATTGGCTAAGTTTTCCTTTTGTCATGGCTTCAAAACAAAAAATTGTCCCATCACGCAAAACTTGTGACTTAATTAAAATCAATTAACTATATGCAGTTTATAATATATATAATTGCGCAAAAACAATCTTGGACATATAGCGGAACCAAACTATTCGAATAGGATAGAAAAGTTACGCAATCCCACGTACAATATAACGTTTGTTGTGCGTATAAGCGCCATATAAAAAAGCTAGAAACAAAAAGCAAAGAAGAAATCAGTGAAGTAGCTCCTAAGTCCTCTGAAGTCACACAGAAACAGCCTGTTAATACGGATGTCAATAGGAACGCTAATTACATTTGCCAACTTCTGCTTTCATACGCAAATTCATACGGTTGATAGTTACAGCAGAGCGTACTGTTGTAATTATCCTTGCTGGGTTTCATCTCTGGAGCTGGTATTTCCCATGCAACATCGGACTGGAGCGGTGGGGGTATATAGGCGGCAGCCGCTGTACGCTAAATCATTATTGCTCTATGCGCACATGAGTGCGCATGTTGTTTTGACTAAACCACGGAACTTACATGCGAGCTCACGATAACATGCTTTCACCTGCTTTTGTTAACCAAACCATTGTGCTACACGCGTCCCATGCACAGCGGTTCAGTTGCACGAAATATATGGAAAACGCATTCGGCGCTAGAAAGTTTAAAAATTATTGTGATCTTAGACCCCGAAGTTATTTTAGACTTTCAAATTAGACGATCATAGGAGGTGGCACCCTGCCGGATTTTTTCAAGCCCTGGAGGCAAAGCTTTCAAGCTAGGAAAACAGTCATACAACCGTTTCAATGCACTCGCACTTACAATACACGCTTAACGCTCCTTGGGAACCAAATTGAAGCGCGCAAGGGATAAGGAACAGCGGCAAGCATAACATGTCTTCTGTCTTCCCCTGTCCTTCGTTTCTTAAGAGGAAGCTTTAGCTTTGGCAAACTGCAGTTTGCCTATTCGAATACATGTAAAACGCGGAAATTCATTGATGAAACAGCCGCTAGTACGCGCGCATTAATGAAATTTTCTGCATTTGAAAGTGAAAGTTAAATTATAGCAACTATACACAGTAATAATTTGATTTACCACCTCAAGTAGTTTACAAATTTTGTCTTAAATTGGTAGGTTTCAAGGAAATGAAATTGTTGAGTATTGGTAAAGGAGAGAAAATGGAAGCACAATATTTATATATCCGTCACTTTGCACGAAAACAAATATCGCAGTTGTATTAACTGCCTCGGTTAGAGCATCGAAAGTGGACAAATTTTATGTATTAATTTGCTGCTTATGTGACTTCGTTACAATGTTTGCAAAGATAAAATGCAGAGATCCTGCTCACAAATTAGTGATATGCTTCAGAGGGGTGTGTAATACATCCATTTTGTCCGCTTTAGATGTACTATTAGATGCAATTTACGGAATTCTGATATCGATTTTCATTACTGAGAGACGGAGTTGTAAGCTTTGATAGTTTCGTTTTTATTTAATTTTGCAGTTTTCGACAATCTTTATTACAAATTTGACAGCCTAAGTACAAAATTTTATTAATATAGTCACTCATTTGTACGCTTTCTTTTAATCGAAACAAACCTCATCGAATTCGGCGCAGTGGTTACCATGAAAGACGATTTCTCCATAGCCATGTATTTAGATATGGAGCCAGCGAGCTGAACTCAAATGTACAAACACGCCCATCTCGCGATTCTTCAACAGTTAAGCTTTCCTTGTCATGACACAGCGCTGAGCATACTTATTTATTACCTAATTGGGCAAAAAATTTTATTCTTACGACAAAAATCTCTAACACACCTTGCTATGCAAAATCCAGCGCAAGCTCAATTTCCATAACTCCGTAGTATACATTGAGAAGATTATTTTCTGGCTGTAGCAGGGCAAGACCGCTATGCCAAAGTTGATTGCCAATCGGTTGCCTACAGGCTTTTGGGATTTACCGCGCACTCTTTATGGATGTCGCTATTACGCACACAAGCCCTACGCTGTTCCTGGAAAGTTTTGAGATCCACACGTATTTCTAGTCTGTCTGCGGCAATCGTTTGGAAATCGCCCCCATGCTGCCCCTCTACCACGGTGTATGAATCAACACAGAACACTCGACGACACAGGACAGGCTTTTGCAGAAAGAGCTATTATCAACAGCCGCAAGAAGAAGCATTGAGGGCCGCTTTAGTGGTAAATGCGAGATAAATGCCTTGGCATTACATCGCACCACTCAATGTTTCCAGAGTTATGATTTAAGTCGCGTCCACCAAATTGCAAAGTGTTCAGGAGCTCCCATACACACACACGCATATATATATATATATATATATATATATATACAGGGTGTTTCAGCGAACACTTTCAGAATTTATTTAAGGTTGCCTGTGGCAGATAGCCCAATTCTAGTTAATGAGCTGGTCTACTCGAAGAGGCGGACATTACTTGCACAAAAAATTGGCATGCATAATCGACTAATTAACAAAAATTCGCTAATTAAGTTTTGAACTAATTATCTGATGGCCCATATTGCAATTTACAAATTGTAGCAGGGGAGTTCGCAAGGCGGATCCACTTGGAATTAATTCTCAGGATGACACCAGTTTCGAGATATTAATTCCCGAACTTTGCGGAGAAATGCATTGGCGTTTCAGTTAATTTTGTGCTTCAATGCATAAAGCGACATTTTGTTAAGGATTTAACTGGAACGCCAATGCATTTCTCCGCAAATTTCGGGAATTAATATCTCGAAACTGGTGTCATCCTGAGAATTAATTCCAAGTGTATCCGCCCTGCGAACTCCACCCACGCCACGCACGCACGCACCACAGCACGCAACACACGCACGCACGCACTCACGCACGCACGCACGCGAGAGATAAGGATGGAAACCGAGGGGCTGGACTTTTTAGGAGCGAAGCTCCATAGGCTCTCACGATGTCCGTTGTCGCTGTAGTAGTCGTAGCTCCCCGTCGCGCACGCAGCGCGCATACTGACCGCGCACAGGTGTTGCGCTGCGCCGGCGCCGCTCCGAAACCCCCTCTCCGCGCAAGCGCACGACGCCATGCGCAGAACCGTTCGCAGAGCGCACGCAGCGGGAATACCGACCGCGCGTAGGTGTTGCGCCGGCCCCGCGCGGCTTTGTCGGTACACTTAGCACTGCAGTATGACTCTGATCCTACACTTCGAGAACGAGACGCGGCAGCCCAACGGCAACGCCGCGAAGCTAACCCCGAGCTACGAGCACGAGAAGCAGCAGCACGCCGGCAACGGCAGCTAGACGCCGAAGCGAAAGCTCGAGCAGCAGCCGTAATCGTCCAAGGAGCTTCGCTCCATCATCAGCATTCACTTCGTGGATCGGCTGCCAAATTCTTTTTAAATCTTGACCATATAAAGCCAATAGACAAGAAGCCAAGGAAAGCATCGGGGGAAATTAGCTGTCGTTGAAATTGACTTATAGGAAATAATGAAAATAAGGGAAATGAAAGGGGACGAAAAAATAACTTGCCGCCGGTGAGAGCCGAACTTACAACCCCCGCATATGTGTATATATATACCCACCTCTACTACGTGACCAGGTCTCCAAACATGCAGTTTTTTTTTTACCCTGTGGCACTTCTAATGCTAGTGCAATAAACAAAATCTTAAGAAATGCAAACTTATCCCTAAAATTTCGAGTTTTTATGCTGACGTGACCGACTCCAATGAATGACCGCGAAGTTCTGACGAAAAAAGAAAACATCTGCTAAAATTTTCCCGTTAATAGGATGTTCTTTCTGGCCGAACGGATGAAGTCAATCTTAGTTCAGTAATTTCACCATCTCTTCGAACTTGCGCGGCTGAACGCAGGGCAGTACACTGGCGCAAAAACTAGGCGAAGCGAACCACACGGCCGCCACCGAGCGCTACCTGGCGCAGCTGTACCACGAGGCATCACGCCTGCTGACGTCAAGGGAAAGTGCTGGCGCCAGCCCGCGGCTGGAGGACGTGCTCGAGCTGGACCGGCGGCTGGGCTCTCTGCTCTCGAAAGGCGGCACCGAGCTGCTCTTCCCGGTGGCCGTGCTCGGCTCCCTGAGCGATCGCCTGAGCACGCACGGCTGGATCCGGCTACTGAACGAGCACCTGTCACCGCACGATCGGCTCGGATACCAGGACTACGTCAGCGTCGACTCCTACGACGCCTTGCGGGACGCCATCCGTTTCCTATTTGGCGGATTCGAAGGCCTTCACGAGGTGAGGGCGCACACGTCGGCCATTTTACTTCCGCAGCTCAGCTGCACATCAAACACTTTACTGCCACAGGCAGTTGAGCCTCGACACTCCGGTATGCGCTGTTAATTGTCGCCTTTTTGCTTATTATGCATTGTGCCGCCATCGTCATGCCTGTTTTCATCGGAATTAAATGCAAAGATGAGCGTGCTACGACGCAGGTTTTACGAAATAAGTGCCTCGTCCTCGGATGGAAAACATTAACATGAGGACAAACGGCAGCGTTTAGTCACTCAGCCGGAACATTCATGTTATTGTGCAATTTTATGGACACTACAAGCGCATTTCCGCCGTTGTTCTCGGCGTCGTCGGGATGTTCCCAGTAAAGTCCAAGTGTGATAACACCGCTGCCGGGCGGCGTATGCTGTGGGTGCGAGCGAGAGTGTGCAAGTGTGAACCGAGAAGGCATCGTGGCTCGATCACGCGCGCGTAAGCGAGGAAGGCGGGGAGGAAGCACGCCGTATCTTGCGAGCCATCTGCGTTGGTCACAGAATCTAGGCGCATCGAGTGCTGGTGACTTCGTGTGCGCTGTGTTCTCGCCGCTTGCTTCGCGTTGAAGCGAGAGGCAGCGCGTAGGGCCTCACGTTCGCTCGCTACGGACTCGCTACGGCTGTCGCTCTTCCTCACGCCAGCGTTTTGGTATCGAGTGAGATGTGTTCATGTTTACCTGTGCGCGCGTGACACCATGCTTGTTAATTTAGTTAGTAAACGGATGTTTACACGCTTATGCGGCCGTTGGAACTACTCCTTACTTCATACTGATACGGAACAGCCGCCGCCACAATGTGGCTACACTGAGGCGAAGGAAGACGACGGGTTCCCGCTTGATATAGGGTCGCCATTTTGGCCTCCGTTATCTTCCCTGTAAATAAAGTGTAAATAGCCTTGGGCATCAGTTACACGTAACAATAAAGCTTTATAGTAATTTGCTATCGCAATCTATGTTTCGCCTCTCGCGCGAAACTGCGGCATTCTTTTATACCACTAAAAACATTGAAACGAACGTAATTTCCTGACGCATATGCATTAAATTTCGACCAATAACGTAAGCACTGACGCCATAAAGCCCCAAAACTCGAGCACTACCACACAAAGGAGCAACAACTACTCATCATGCGGCTAAGACGGTAATTCGGGCTATTTGGACAGCCATACTGGGATCCTAAATAGCGCCAAAAAGACAGGAATCCGCAGACATAAGAAGACAGCACATGGCACTAACCTAATCGAAGTAAACAATTTTTAGCGCCATTTAGGATCCCAATTTTCATAAGAGTAATGGTTCTGCAGCGCGATGAAATTGAAAAATAATTTAGACCAGTTTGACCACAAAGGATTCCTCATATCTCGCTGACTCTCACTCCTTTCCTTTTTCTTAAATTGCAGTTCAGGCGCTAAATTATGTGTCTGGTACTGCGTTTGCTGCCGCCGAATGGCCTGTCTCGCGGGGGGATTGATATTAGTTGGTTGTACCTTTGCGAAGTCCTCTCATTTCCTCAGGTGGCCTACTGGATTTTTCCTCAGGTGGCCTACTACATCTGCCTGCACGTGCTTGTGGGGGCGCTGCGACTCGACTACCAGCGCAGGCAGCAGCAGCAAGGCCTCGCAGCATCCAAGAGCGCTGCGGAGTCCGTAGTGCGGACTTGCGTCCAGGTCACCCAGGCATGTGCCCTGTCTTTCTCCTCGCAGCCGCAGCGGCCATATTTCGATGCTGAACACGTGAAGAAAACGCTGGCGTACCTAGATTAAGGTGCACGTCAACTACAGGGTTCCACGTGGTAAAAAAGAATTGGAGCCCTCCATTATGGCGTCTCTCATAGCCCAAGGTTGCTTTGGGACGTAAACCCAACGAATCAATCGATCAATTATTATATCTGTGTATCTATCAATCAATCAATCAATCAATATCACTTTACCTGTGCGGAAACAGAAAATGGGCGTTTAGCATGCGTGGATTTTCATCGGTCATCGCTGAGTACCCGCGTGGATCATGTTAAAAAAAAAGCTGCCGTGTAACCTTGTTCACAATTGCAGCCACCTGAGTTAATTCTCATTTTCATCGCGAATATTCGCCGTTAGTGGTTGCAGTTACACCTTAATGCGTGACCCCTGCCTGTGCAAAGTACATACTCCCGGCATAAAAAGTGCTCAGCCGAAGTCACAAGGTACACAGATGAGTTCCGCATAAATGCCCAAAGTGTAGGAAGCCTCGTGAAAGTGAAAAAAAAATTGCCGCGTGATGGTCCCGGGCTCGATCCCCGGACATGGACGAATTTTTCATCAGCTGCGACGCTTCCTAAGAAACCTGTATGGGCTTCTTTGTAGCTTTGCCCTATACTCGCGGGTAGAGGGCATTTTTTTTTAAAGCGAAGGTTTGTACCTCTACCAGCCAAGGGTTCTGTCGTGTCCGTCGTTGTAATCAAAAAACGATCCCGACGAACCGCTAACAATTGCAGGTATAGCAGTATAGCTTACTTGAATTCAGGCATTCAGCGTACAACTAAGCACTCGTTTTCGCAAGAAAAACCACAAAAACAAGCTTCAAATTGATGAGCCAACATGATGGATGATAAGGGCTGCGGGAAAACAATGGAAACAGGCTCGGCGCGGTCCGTAAGATTAGATTGCAGCTGTTGCAAAGCTTATGCAGCTGCTTGAAAGAGGGTTGACGTCATTCGAAACCCTTCCAGCCTAGTAACTACTTCGGTTCATTTTCTAGACTACCCCACTATGGGGTAGTCTAGTAGTGTATATCACACCGATCATAAAGCAGTAGTGAACATTGTTGTGAAGTAAATAATAATAAAGGCCGTGGTTAAAGTTACGTTGTAGTGTGTGAAATATCAAGTGCGCCGCAGTCACCGTGAGGGTGGCGTAAAAAGCTTCGCTTTCCAACCACCTTCACAGGGTGGATTGGCGGGCAATTTTTTATTTCACGAAGGTTTGAAATGACGTAATGTTCATACCAGCCAAGGAGCACACAAGCAGAGCAGTTCTTTGAAAAACAACAATTTGAGGTTTAAATGACTAACAATGTCAACCGGATTGAACGGCATTTATATGTACGCACCGTATGTCGTAAATGAGCCTTTCTTACTAAACGGATCCCGCGCTACATTTTTTTTATTTCACTTTGATATTTACAAATAAGAAAGCATTGGTATTCCATTCGATATTTCATTTTGCAAGCACACAGAATTTAGAAAACTGTTTCGACTTAACTTGTTCACGGGCTAGTTGGTACATAGTTCTAAATACCGACCATATTTGCAGAGCGTATGCACCGAACATGACGGCACATAAACGCCTTCAACGACAGCAGCGCCAGTGTTACGTCGTTTGTGTGCCTTCGTGTCCTGTCAATTCGCACTGCGGTAACTCGGGAATACCTCGCCCTCCGTTACTTAGCCTTAGGTATACCATTATCTGACGTCGTTTACCGTGGATACCAGTCACCTGAGATCTGGGAAATCCAAGCCCGCGCAGCTATCCTCACTTAGTCCGAGGCGATCGATATTTTTTAGCATGAAGGATCGGCTGCGGCTTTGGTGCACAGTGGTTAGTTCGGGAACGGTACCTTTTTTTCCCTTTTTTTGCAAACTTTTCTTGCAACTGCAGGCCTTGGTGCCACGCAGTTCTTCTGGTGAGTAAAAATGCGCAAGGAAATTCACGCTAACCAGGAGAAAATCAGCGATGCGACACCATCCGCCCTATGTCCAGGCGTTCACTAAAGTTGTTAGCCAAACTGATGTGCCATGAACAGCGCATACGTTCATACCTTGAACGATAATCTGACAAAAAGGAAATTACGCAGAGACCATCGAGGGTGATTATTTAAGTAAACGGACAACATTCTGACCGCGCATGAATTTATCCGTGCAACTTTGAGGATCACTGAAATTAACGGTACGAAGCAGCGAGACGATATGAAGATTCAATTCAATTCAATTCAGCTTTATTCAACATCTCTAAGATGTTTGGAGCACGGACAAAAAGCCTGCAAAGGCTTGACTGGGTCCGTGCACCAGAGCACGGCATACAGTGGTATAAGTCCCATACATGTACACAAGAAAATCAATATGCAGAAAACGCAAAAAACTTCAGAAAACTGTACAAGAATGCAAAAAGTGGGCAAATATGTGCATAAATAAATTCCATAAATATATACAAAACATTGCGAGAAATTCCCTGAATGAGAAATGGAGAAAATCGAGAAACACAATTAGCGTTTCAACAAAAAATGTCACAGTTTCGCCCTAAGGGCGAAGCAATGAATGCGATAGCAACACAGCAATCTCATACGAAGTAAGGTGAGCGGCTTTGGTAGCAACAACACGCAGAACTGTTGTCGACGCCATCGGCGTTTTGCCCGCGTTAGCTCTAAATGCGTGCGGCGTTGGTGACTGTTGCTGGAGCCTCTCATATAAATAGGCACTTGGTGCCGCAGCTAAACGTCGCGTCCCTTCCTTCCCCCTCCCCCACGGCCTCTCGCGCGTCTGAAGAAGGCGCGTTTGCTCTACATATATGGTGATTGTAAAGGAGAAACGAGACGCCTAATTCTGCAGCCCTTAAGCGAGCACGGCGCAGAACGCGCGTTTGTTCTCCGCCGTGCGTTCACTCCCCGTGAAAGACGCGCCCCTCGCGCCCTTTCACTCGCACATACAGCGTTCGGCGCGCGGCGACGATTTCATCTCCAAATGACGTCATACGGAACCTCACGGCGACGGCGACGGCGACGGCGACGCCGACGGCAGAAATCTGCTTTTGAGTGTCCATATAATTGCTATCGCAATAAAAGGTAAAACATTAGAGAGTTATACGTATAAGCTTCGAAGCTCATTAAAAGAGATCATTTCTACATCTGTGCCATTTTTGGCCAACTCATTTAACAAGTTAGGTAAAGTGTACCTTAGCATTTGCTTACCATAGGTCGTGCGGCATTTGCCAACTTTCCATTTTTCGGGATAGCGTGTGTGGTATGTAGGGGAATTTTTTGTCAACCTCGCCAGTGATTTCAGAAGGTAATTTTTCTTATTTGTTTCCAGCTTATGTTGCCGAAGTAGTCTGAAATTGTACATACATTGTACGTTAACAATCTTAAACTTTTTGAACATGTCCTCTGTGTGACTTAAGTAAGGAGCTTTAAAAACTAGGCGTATTGCACGCTTCTGAAGTGAAATAAGTTTCTTTATATTTTCTTTTGTTGTTGTTCCCCAAACTAGTGCACCGTAGTTTAGCGTGGAAGAAAATAGAGCATTGTACAGAATATTATTAACTGAAAGAGGGAAAGTAGCACAATGTCGACGCATAAGACCAATTACTTTGGACAGCTTTTTTGACAGGTAATTAATGTGAGCATCCCAGGACAAATTATTTGAAAAAATTACGCCGAGCGTTTTAAAACTTTCTACAACTTCTATTTCGAAATTGTTTAGCAATAGTCGGGGGAGTTCGCAGAATTTGTTTCGTGGGTGAAACAAAACGGCCTCAGTTTTATTAATGTTTAGCTTTAATTCATTATTTGTAGCCCATAAGTGATATGCGACGAAGTGTTTCGTTTGCGCGAGAAGACAGGCACGCGACATCCGAGCCGGCAAAAAATAGGCTTGTATCGTCAGCGTATAATATATGCTTGGCCATATGATCAATGTTAACAATATCGTTAATGTAAAGAACAAAGAGAAAAGGACCCAAAATGCTTCCCTGTGGAACACCTAAATTAACTGGTTTTACTGAAGAAGGGTGACCATTAATCGTGACAAACTGCGACCGATGCTGTAGGTACGAAGAAATAAGTGACAGAGCTTTCCCTCGAATGCCATAATGCTGCAATTTTTGAATGAGTATGTTGTGATTAAGATGATCGAATGCTTTTGTGAAATCTAGAAAGACGCCAAGGACCAAGCTCCGAGTTTCAAACATTTCAAGTATTAGTTCTTTTTGAGTGAGCAGTGCCAGCTCGGTAGATTTATCTTTTCTGAAGCCGTATTGTGAGTCAGTAATTATATTGTAGCGATCAGTAAATGAAATTAAACGCGTTAAAATTATTTTTTCAAGACCTTTTGAAAAGATAGGCAAAATGGAGATTGGACGATAGTTTGTAAGGTCGTTCTTATCACCTTTTTTGTATATTGCTGTAATTTTTGCGCATTGCATTTTACGAGGAAAGACTGCACATGAAAGGCAGTTGTTAATTATATGCGTTAAGCAATGTGCGATCAAATCAATAACGAATTTTACCGGTTTTATCTGCAGATCCATCATATCTGTGGTGGTGCTGTTTTTTAAACTAGTGTATAGGTTGTAATAACTTCCGATTCAGACACTGGCCGCACAAAAATTGTATGCTCGCAACGCGGTTGCATGTAAGACAGGCTATCGCCTCCAGACGATAATGGGAGATTAGAAAGAAACGAATCATTAAATGCATTTGCTAGTTCTACTCCAGAAATTTCCATGTTGTCTTTCGATATCCTTGTGATAGGTTCAGTACGTCTGCCAAATATCGCATTTAATTTGCGCCACATGTCCCCAGAACGTTAACTCGAAGATATTAAGTGGTTATAATTATATCTGTTTTTAGCAGCACGAAGTTCTTTAGTCACGTGACTTATATGTTTTTTTGAAGGCACTTAACACACCAGGACATCTAGTTTGAATGAATGTTTTGTACAGCTGTGCCCGTTTTCTTATTAGATGTAAAAGGTCAGTCGTTATCCATGGCTTACGAGCTTTCTTCGGTCGGTTAAATGTTTTTTGTGGAAAGCATGAATTGTAGACAGCTGTAAACTTTTCTAAGAATCTGTCGTAAGCGATTTCCGGATCAAATTCACTCAGTTCATCATCCCAGTTTATACGTGAGATAGATTCACGAAAAGCGGTTAATGTTAAAGGGTTAATTGATCTGTAAGAAACCTGTCCTACTGGTGTAGAGTGATCAATAATTTTAGAAGACTCATTTACAGAAATAAATATTGGAAGATGGTCGCTGAGGCAGTAGTTAATGACACCAGAGTGCACGCGGTGCAAATCAACATTTGTAATGAAGAGATCGAGCAGCGTTTCTGTGGTTGTTTCCAGCCTCGTTGGAGAAGTTATTACATTTTAGCAATTGTGTATGTCTAAGAGAGACTCAAAGGCAGCTTTATTAGGATTATCTGCAAGTAAATTAATATTGAAGTCGGCGCCTAAAATTATATATGTATAATTTACAAATTCAAGGAGTGCATCTAAAAAGCTAAAAAAGCAGGAAATGTCACCGCGAGGTGGGCGATAGCAGACACAAAATAAAGATTTCCGTGATTTCAGAACAAGTGTTTCATAATCAGGAGTAGAACAACAAAATTCAGAAAGTAATTCGCACTGCACTTCCTTTGAGGCTAGAATAGACACGCCTCCGCCGCGCTTCTCATAGCGGTTTACAAAGTAAGACTTATATCCTTGCATTTCAAACACATCCTCTTCGCAAGTAAACCACGTTTCCGTAAACATCACAATGTCAAACACAATTTTAACTTCGCCAAAGAAACATTCAATGTCATCGTACTTATTGCGACCGGATCTCAAATTAAAATGGACACAGTTGCAGCATTGCTGAAATTCAGTTGCTGTTAGGTCACTTAGCTGCATCAGTTTTGCAACTTCATTTGTCGACGAAGCCATCACGGACGAGAAAAACTACACTTTTGCGCTAGTACTGGCTCGATAAAAACACAGATTGACCAGGATGCCTTAGCCACTATTACCGCGCATGAACGACAGCGCCATGTCTGCCAATTCATGAAAAAGATTATCAGCACGCTCGTCACAAAAATGATAGCTGACATCACACTACATCTGACTTCATCATACAATGACCATCCCATTTCAATGATTGTACTCAATATCGACAGCATTGCAGCTTGCGAAACTGTCCTCGTGTATGAGTGTATGAATGCATCCACGATAACAGTCGTTGCCAAGATCAGAATCCATGTTCGTTATAGCATGTTTCTACAAAATATAATAAAAGAATAATGTGAGGTTTACACCTCGTCTTGCGCATTCGCGTTAGATTTAGTACTATCCGATTGGTTTCAACACCTTCTGTTATAATATGGCTTTTCTTACTAATGTGCCGCCGTAATCCGCTGTCTTCGTATTGCTCCATTTCGGAGTGTACTTGATATGTATGCAGAGCTGTTCATTGGATCTTGTCCAGATCCTGCTCCTGCCTTATGGCAAGTGTCTCTGAGCCATCCGATTTTTTAGCAAAGATCTTAAAATTATGGGGTTTTACGTGCCAAAACCACGATCTGATTATGAGGCACGCCGTAGTGGGGGACTCCGGAAATTTGGACCACCTGGGGTTCTTTAACGTGCACCTAAATCTAAGTACACGGGTGTTTTCGCGTTTCGCCCCCATCGAAATGCGGCCGCCGTTGCCGGGATTCGATCCCGCTACCTCGTGCTCAGCAGCCCAACACCATAGCCACTGAGCAACCACGGCGGGTAGCAAAGATCTTCCCATAACGGCACCATACGTATTTGCACCCGCTTTCCCGCTTTTTAGTCACAGCCATTCCGAGAAGACGTTTCAGTGTTGGACATAAGTGCTCATTCACATAGACAGGCGACGCTGACTTATTGCCAAAGTCGCTGTTCTTAAGGCGCAGCTTTCTCGCCTTCTCAAGCAAGGCATCCCGTTTCTGTCGTCGCATGAACTGTACAATAATACAGCCTGGCTTGTTTCTAGCATGACACGGTGACAAGACTCAATGTCGTCTGGTTCAACGCTCAGCCCTGAAATCTGTCCAAGTTTGCAAACAAAAGCAGTTGCGTCCTCGTTAGGGCTTTCCTCGATGCCTTTAATTTCAATGTTTTTGTTCCGAGAATATTGTTCGGAGTGTTGTAAACGAGACTCTGCGTCTGCAAGGCGTTTCTTGATTCCATCGAGTTCAGCGCCTAGCTGACTATTTTCATCCTTCAGCTCAGCATTTTCCGTCTTCATGGCGTCGAAATTTTATTGAATGTCTTCAAAGACAGCGTTCATATGATTCATACTGTGAACATCATCACGAAGTTCAGTTCGCAGTGCTTTCATTTGTGCGCGGAACTCCCTTTCTACAGCCTCGCGGACTGTTTTTAGCTCCTGCCGTAGTTCATTCCTTAAGTCATTGATTAACTTCTGCATGATTAACTTCAGCAAACACACACACAAAAAGGTGCAAAAAAACTAAACTAAGGCAGCAGTGACAGCTACTACGCAGTAAGAATAACGAGGGCCAAAAATGGCACCAGCGCACAAAAAACTAACCTGTAAAATTGGCAATGCAGATGTGTGAGATGCTTTGATCGCTTTGCTGCCACTGCTACCAAAGAAGTACACGCCCGCTGAATAGCTCCTTTTAAGCAGTCTGGTGATGCTGACAGCGCCAAAGGCCGCAGTGTCCAGGCACGCAGGTGAGCCACACGTGTCCAGAGGCTGGCAGTGCGCAGAAGCGGGCGACGTTCCTGTGCGCTGAGGTGAATCAGCGTAACCGAGAGCAGCAGTCAAATTTCCCGGACTGTCTCCTGAATCGTTGAAGTATCCTGCTTGCTGAAGATTGCAGCGGGAACCAACTGTAAAATAGGCAATGCAGATGTGTGAGATGCTTTGATCGCTTTGATGCCACTGCTGCCAAAGAATTGATTGAATTGATGCATATCATTAAGACTTTATTGAAGTTTTGATGATAATAGCGTGGTGCAGTGCATAAAAACGCTTCTGGGCTTGTAAGGCAAATAATTATATGAGGTCAAATTTTTTTTATCTACAATGTTTTCTTTGATTGTCCTTTAGACTGCCTGGTTACTCGACAAGCGCAGTGTGCTTAGACCACTCAATTAAGTGCTGTCTTTAACAAATGTATTTTTAAAAGTAAATATTGAATGTTATCAAGATACTCAAACTCCAACCTCACTGCTTGTGTTCTTTTTTTAATTTTTGCCACTTCTGCGGAAAACACACGATGCCTCCCTCTATAACAGAGTCGAGGCGAACACTGACAACGTTGCATATAGGACGCGAGAAGGAGAACTATACTGATGGTTACCCGGGCGCGTTTGTGTGCCCACCACACACAAACGTGAATTCCTGAGCGCAGGCGCATGCGGTCAGATCCGGCAAGAAAGCGTTGGGCTCCCAAAGAAAGCTATTCACCTTAAAGCAACCCTCTGTGCGAACGCGGCAGGAAGCCCTGTCCGACACGTGGTCGGTGCTGCTGTCCACCGTGCTGGCCTCCGAGAGCGGCGGCGAGCGTGCCGCCCATCTCGTGGTCGACCCGGTGCTGCGGTCGGCGCGCCACGACACCATGGCGTGGATGGGCGACGCGATACGGAACAGGGCACGCAGGATAATCGCCACCGTCGGCGTGACACCGTACCGACCGCCGGCCGGGACCCTTTCTGAGCAGAAAACCACGCTGACGGCGCGTTTTGACGACGGGGCGCCTACGAGTCAGTTTCCAGGTGAGGCGCGCGCTTTCTGCATTAAGTGTCTGCACTATAGTCATAGAAACTTGTTAATAAATTAAAACCATTCATTCGTTCACATGTACGCGTCCATTGTGGTCTGCGGTCATCGGGAGCACCTAATTAACGTACCAGCACCGAATACTATACTCAAAGAAGTCGAGAAAATGTCAGTAATGTTCTTTCACCTTATTCAAGTATGCCAGAGGCCAGTAGCGCACCCAGGAACTCTGCCAGGGGGGGGGGGGGGGGTGACAGTTTGCCAATACCATCTAAACAGCACTAATTTCAATTTCCTCACGGGAAATTGTGAAAAAATGCGCTGCTTGCGCAAGTTTGCGAGTGTGCAAACGATTGCGCGTCTTACATCTTAGTTGCACTACTCATAGGCGCAAGGATGGAAAAGGGGTTAAACAAAAGGGGACGGGTGAACTCGGCCTCAGGGGTGTTACACCCCCCCCGTCGTTGCGCCACTGCCAGAGGCAGAATATCGGAGGCCGACTCCCTTAAAAAATTCGCAGGCCTCTTCTTCTTCTTTCTGGGCTTTACGCGCCAAAACCAGTTCTGATTATGAGGCACGCCGTAGTGGGGGGCTCCTGATTAATTTTGACCACCAGGGGTTCTTTAACGTGCACTACAACGCACGCACACGGGCGTTTTTGCATTTCGCCTCGATCGAAATTCTTCTTCAGTTATGGAAATGTCACTGCTGAACTGCCATGCCGCCTATTTAAATACATTTGAATTAAATGTGTTGCATTTGATAGAGAGAGAGAAAGTAAAATTATAGCTGGTGTTGGAAGCAGAATTTTGATTTAGGGTCTTCATGTTCTTAGCAAAATTGCGGAAGATTGATAAGTTAGAAAAAAAAATATAGAAGCGCGACATATACAAATCTGTGACTAATGAAACTTGATATCGCAGTTATGTAAACTGCATCCTTTAAGAGCATCCATAGCGGACAAATTTTATATATCGATTTCTATCTCAGGTGATTGTGTTACAGTGTTTAGGTAGGTCTTGCGAAAATCCTAGTCACATATTAGTGGTGTAGTTGAACGCCATGTATATACGGGAATTTTTTTCTGCTTTAGATGTACTATTACATGCAATTTATAGAACTGTGACGTCATATTTCATTGCCGAGCTACGGAGTTGTAAACTTGATAATTGCATCCGCCGTGGCGGCTTCATCCCCTTGGTTGTTTATTGCATGTACAAAGAAAAAGGGCTTACATGTTATATGCAGTATCAGGAGGTCCCAGAGTAAGAAACTGCCAGGGGGACCTCCTATCATTAGTGGATACATAAGAGTATTAGAACAGCAAGAAGAGGGCGAACAAACAAACAAAACAAAAAAGGGAAAAAACGCGTCAAAAATACAATTCGTAGGGAACAAGGTATAATAAATAGAAAACAATTAGATAGGTATTAAAACAGCGCTATACAATAATATCACAATCAATAATCAAACGCAGGAAAATCTAGTAATGCGTAACTAAAAATTTCGCTCTTCTACATATCAATGAACAATCCAAATACAAATTCTTTTACAGAAATATGAAGCCTAACAATATGAAGCGGCGTAGGGAATTGGTGTTTCGCATCACTTCCCGAGGTCACGGGATCAAATCCCGTCCACAGCGGCCTCATTTCGATAGGGACGAAAGGCAACAACAACCGCGTACCGTGCACTTAGTACATGTTAAAGAAGCCCAGGTGGTCAGATTTCATCCGGGGTCCCCCACTACAGCGTGCCTCGTAATCATTTTGTGGTCTTGGCATGTAAAACCCCAAAATATAATTTAACCTGATAGTATCGTTTCTTTATAAATTTTGAAATGTTCAACAATCTTTATCAAAAATTCACCAAGCTAAATGAAAAATCCGCTTCCCAAAAATCCGCTTTCACATGCCACAAACCTCATCAAATTTGTTGCGGTGGGTGCCGAGAAAATATATTTCTCATTTCCCATGTATTTAGATAGGAGCCCCCGAGCTGAAGCTCTTTTCCTAACTTAGCCCTCGTAACAGGAAGTTTGCGATTGCGCGGGTTGCTAGGCAGACGAGGAAAAAGTACACATTTATTACGTGGTGAAAGCATGAGACAAAATAAATGAACAGGTCAATAGTGCAGGCGAATCAGGAATTTCTCAGGCTGTAGCTAATGTTTCCGGCGAGGGTATTCTCCTCTGGCAGCAACTGCTTTCTTAAGCAGGCCTTATCCCTGCGCCACAACATCGATAGGCCTAGCCGAGTGTGAGGGAGCGAAGCGAACAATAATTACAGGAAGTGGAACAGCTTAGAAGGAACGATATGTTGTCATAGATTGTGGGGGTGGGACTGGTGCCTTATACTCCCCATCATCCTTTGACTGCTTTGTATTGTTTCTATAAATAAACACTAACAATCGAGATTGCATGTGCAAGATGAAAAGAAAAGTGGGGAAATTTCTAGAATACAAGACTCAAGGCATGTACACATACTCTACGTACGTAACATATACATACTATCGATAATTACATCACTTGACCCAAACCATGAGCATATAATTTCCTTCACGTTGCGCCTGCTTTCAACAAATTCACAGTTGTCAACTCAAATACCCATATTCTGTTTCTGTTAACCCAGGCAATAAAGAACCGTGATGTAAAAACTACTGCAACATTCTCGTAGGAGTGCTATTTCCTTGTTAATTATGATAGCACATGGAGCCCTTGTTTATGGGTATATACATCTGTATAAGTATGGCGCTGTGTTTTGAGAAGTGTGCCTTGGGCTTGGTCTCACATAGGTAACATATTTTTACCTGGATCCAGTATTTTGTCTTTCAAGCATAGCTCTGAAACTGACACAAGAAACATCTGAAATCTTTCGATGAGGTTACAATACAGTGTGTTTCTACGAAGACTGTAAGTAGCATTAAAAAAAGCCATTATAAAATAAAAGTACGGTGCATTCGGGAACATGCCGTCAGCGGTGCAGACCATGGGCTGCAGTGTCGCTAGTTAACAAAAACAAATGTCGAAGTTCTTCCCGCAAAGCGAAGCATCGATTGCGATAGCAAATTAGTAGACAGCTATACGAAGTAAAGATAGTTTTATCGGTCTCATTTTTTCTTTCTCGAGCATAGCGCGCCGCGCGCATTCTCTCCTGCCCTCTCCTTAACGTCAAGGCAACATGTGCACGGCACGGAGAGGAGGCTTAGCACAGGCCGCTCCACAAGGTGGTTGCTAGGCAATGCATGGTGACGTCATGTTCAGCGAGGTTTTTTTGTACACGCTCCACTGACTGAGTCGGCTCTTTCCTGAGCACTACGACTCTCTCTCGAGCAATAATTCTTCTTTCCTGAACCGAGATCTGGGGCGGTATTCTGTAAGAGTCCACCTAGTGGATTGTCCACTTCAGTTGTCGCCATTAGCTGCCGCTGCACGAGCGCGAAGGAGACTGGCTGTCTGGGCGGACAGTTCAGATCGTTCTCGTCAAAACGGGACGAAGCGACTTTGCCTTGAAGACCCTGTTGTGCGTGGTGCCGAAATTGGAGCTACTCTTGAGTCGCTCCACCAGCTTACGCTGTGACTGTGCCGCGTGTGCCGCGCAGGCCTGTGACTTTTTTTTTCTGGCTTTTTTACCCGTGACCACCCTACCTTTTTTTAGTTATTTACTAACCGTCACGCTACCTGTCGGTGTAGAACGTGAACATATATGTGCTGTCATGGCGAGTACAAATATAGTGTCTAACACCTGACCTTGCAAGACTCGTGTCTTCGACTCTCACCCCTCCAGCACCAGTTCGCTGTGGAAATACGTACTTTTCATGTATAACATGTTCTCTACAGAAACGCGCACTTTCTTTTCGTCTAGAAGTGCGCAATATTGATACATGCATATTGCGTGTTTCTTGTGGACGATGCGCGCGGGTGCCCCGACGAAGAAGCCGAACTGCTTCTGGCTCTCGAGTTGTCGGCTGAACTGGCTAGCGCTGCAGTTATTCTTTGTAAATATACTTTGTAAATAGTCTCCAGTTCCTAATCCTTCGTTCGCGTAAGATTTTGGTGGAGAGTGCCGTTTCCCGTCCTCGCCACGGAACTCTACAACAGCCACACCGTCCTGCTTTCCACCATGGCTTCCTGTGACGACACCTCGTCTGCTTCTACTTCTGCAACCCCGACAACAACGTACGTCACGGTTACCAGTCCCCACGATCCTGACATATTCTCCGACCAAGATAATGTCGACGTTGAGGACTGGCTGAGCCTGTATGAGCGTGTTAGCCAAAACAACCGCTGGGACTTTACCATTATGCTAGCGAATGTCGATCCTATTCTACTTGGGCGGAACTGCTCGTGTCTGGTTCCTGACACACGAGGACGAGATCTCTAGCTGGGAGGCTTTCAAAGAGAAGCTCAGCAACCTCTTTCGAAATCCGACCGGTCGGCAGCTGGCTGCTAGAAAAGAGCTTGCTACCCAAGTTCAGACTTCTACTGAATCGTAAGTCTCGTACATAAAATACGTGCTCACTCTTTCCCGGAAAGTCGACAAGAAAATGGCCGAGATTGACAAAGTCAGCTACGTACTCAAAGGGATCGCGGACCACGCTTTCAACTTGTAGGGTCTTCAACAATGTTTCCACCATCGACGTCACCGTCAAGGAATGCCACCGCTTTGAGCTCGCCAAAAGCCGCCGCGTCATTCCACACTTCTCCCGGCTCCCTAACACGGCCGCGACCTCGTCTTGCGTCGATCTAGCCGCTTCACCACCCTTACATGAGAACGTTACACGTATCGCTCGCCGCGAGCTCGAGGCTACAAGTCCTGCCCCCTTCCATCCACGCCCACTTGACCTCACCATTGACCAAACGGCCCCAGCGATCTCTCTCATTCAGGCGGTTGTGCGGCAAGAATTTGCCAACCTAGGTTTTCCTGCTGCCTGCTCCGTCTCCCGACCTGACGCCCGACCGTTGCCGACAGTTGCGCCTCGCAGCGATCTGTTTTCCCCTCCCAGATACCGCAACCCTACCGAGTGGAGAACTCCGGACTACAAGCCAATTTGCTTCCGTTGCCACCGCATTGGCCACGTCGCTCGCTACTGCCGCACCTCCTGGACGTCGCCGTATTCCAGCTACTTTCCCTATCTCATCGGCCTTATGCCGACCCTCGCCGCTACTCGCCTCGCCGTATCTCTCCTACCTCTGACGCATCCGTCGATGACAGTCGTCCCGCTCGCTCGCCGTCACCTCAGCGCCGCCGGTGCCCGTCGCCCCAGCCACGCCGCTATTCGTCGCCGACTAATTACGGACCCTCCCGAACGGAAAACTAGACCATGCGACTCCAGGGGTAGTGCTGCATTATCTTCGTCATCTTTGTCGTGTTGAAATCTTCCACTGACGCTCCCAACGAACCAGAGCTTACTTAATGTTCATGTCGACGGTGTCCCTTTGACGGCGCTAAGAGATACTTGAGCCCAGGAGTCCATGAAGAGTTATAACCTTCATCGTCGACTGAAGAAGATTCTACTTGAGCCCAGGTGTCCATAATGAGTTATAACCTCCGTCGTCGACTGAAGAAGATTCTCACCCCTGCTACTACACGAGCCGTACGCGTCGCCGATGGCAGCACTGTTGCCATCACTGGAATGTGTGCTTCCCGTATAAGTATCGCCGACCACCGCGTTCCAGTTCTTTTTACAGTGCTGACCAATTGTCCCCATGACCTAATCCTCGGCCTCGACTTTCTTACAGCGCATTCAGCTTTGATCGACTGTTTTGCCGGTACCCTTTGCCTCGAACTTCCTCTACTCGCGCATATTCGTGCCGAACTGCCGAACAACTTTAGTACGACCACCTTCGTCCGCCTGCCGCCTAAAGCCTTGACTTTCGGCGATTTGCAATCATCTTTTCCTGTGCCCGATGGTGATTACGTCGCCAGACCTGTTCCTGATGTCCTTTTGATACGCAATATCTGTGCCCCACTCCGTCGTCACCGTTGCCGATAACCGGACATGCCTCCCCGTCATCAATTTTGGCCTAACAAAGCAAGTTCTACCCCAAGGCATATCGGTTGCAACGCTGTGTGCTATAGGAGATGACCACGTCACGGCGTTTTCAGTGGACGGCAGCTCCGATTCTTCACCATTTCCGCAGGATGCTATTTGCCTTGACGCAACCTTTAGTCCCATGATTGCTGCGGACCTATTGCCTGAACAAGCAGGAGCTGTGTCGCCGTTTGGTTTCCTACCACGACATCTTCGACCTCAACAATCAACAATTGGGTCAGACTTTAATTGTTAAGCATCACATAAATACTGGTGATGCCACTCGTATTCATCGCCGGCCATATTGAGCTTCAA
Source organism: Dermacentor silvarum (assembly GCF_013339745.2). Lineage (NCBI taxonomy): Eukaryota > Metazoa > Arthropoda > Arachnida > Ixodida > Ixodidae > Dermacentor > Dermacentor silvarum. The sequence continues at coordinate 148,226,663 of NC_051157.2, forward strand.
CTTCAGAGCGTAAGCTTATTCAAGATGAAGTAAACGAGATGCCTGCCAAAGGCATTGTTGAACCCTCCACGAGCCCTTGGGTGTCACCCATTTTGCTTGTTAGAAAGATGGCACGTGGCGTTCTGCGTAGATCATCGTCATCTAAACCGAATTACCAAGAAAGACGTCTACCCATTGCCTCGCATTGACGACGCCCTGATTGCCTCCACGGTGCCAACTACTTTTCATCAATAGACCTTCGGTCTGGTTATTGGAAAATTTCTGTGCATGAAAAGGACCAAGAGAAGGCCGCGTTCGTCACCCGTGATGGCCTATATAAGTTCGAAGTTATGCCATTCTGTCTATGCAACGCCCCAGCAACGTTCGAACGTATGATGGACTGTTTGCTTCAAGGGTTCAAATGGTCAACATGCCTCTCCTACCTAGACGATGTTCTCGTACTTTCGTCTACATTTGAGACACACCTTGAGCGCTTATCAGCTGTTCTTCAAGTCTTCCGCGAGGCTGGGCTCCAATTAAATTCATCGAAGTGTCACCTCGTCGACCCTTCCGGTATTCAACCATATCCAGAGAAAATTCGTGCTGTCACGTCTTTTCCTTTACCTCAGTCTGCCAAAGACGTCCAAACTTTTGTAGGACCCTGCTCCTACTTCCAACGGTTCGTTAAAGGCTTAGCAGCGATTGCCCAACCACTTACTGATCTTGTGAAGAAGGACGTGCCGTTTACGTGGGGTCCCGCTCAAACTGCCGCGCTTACCCACCTGACCAACATTCTCACCACTACACCTAAACTGGCCCACTTTGACCCGTCCTCTCCTACAGAGGTCCGTACCGATGCCAGTGGTCACGGTATTGCAGCCGTCTTAGCCCAAAGCCAACAGGGTCAAGATCGTGTTATCGCCTACGCTATAGCCGCCTCCTCACAGCAGCGGAGCGCAATTATTCGATTACAGATTGTGAATGCCTGGCTCTCGTCTGGCCGGCTTCCAAATTCCACCCGTACTTGTATGGCACGCACTTCTCTGTAATCACGGACCACCACGCGCTCTGCTGGCTTTCCTCACTCAAGGATCCTACTGGCCGGCTTGGTCGCTGGGCTCTCCGGTTGCAAGAATATTCCTAAGCAGTAGTGTACAAGCCGGACCGATTACATAAAGACGCAGACTATCACGCTATCCAGTGGACGAACCACCCGCCGACCCTGACACCGATGCCCACGCTTGCGTTTTCTCCGTTTCTCAGCTGCTACATGTCGACGACGAGCAACGCCGTGATGCCACCTTGAGCGCCATCATTGATCGCTGGGAATCTTCGCCTTCTGATTTGTCCCTTCGCTTGTTTGTTCTCCGGGATGGTGTATTATACCACCACAACGTACGCCCCGACGGTCCTGCCCTACTCCTCGTCATTCCTAAGCACCTCCGATCAGCTGTTCTCCAAGAACTTCACGACTTACCAACGGCAGGTCACCTCGGCGTCTCCCGCACCTATGACCGGATTCGCCGACGCTTCTTTTGGCCAGGCCTTGCCCGCTCCGTCCGGAAATACGTTGCGGTGTGTGAGAAATGCCAGCGTCGAAAAACACCATCGACGCTTCCTGCCGGGTGCCTTCAACCGGTCGACATTCCTTCGGAGCCGTTCTTTCGCGTCGGATCGGACTTACTAGGCCCTTTCCCTCTAGCAATGTCTGGCAACAAGTGGGTTGCTGGGGCGAAAGATTACGCCACGCGTTACGCCATCACCAGAGCGCTTCCAAGAAGCTGCGCCACAGATGTCGCCGATTTTCTTTTACGCGACGTGATACTGCAGCATGGAGCTCCACACCAACTGCTCACTGACCGTGCTTGGATATTCCCTTCTAATGTAATTGCCAACATCCTGCAGTCCTACTCAACCAAGCACAAACTGACTACATCTTACCATCCACAGACTAATAGTCTCAAGGAGCGTCTGAATCGAACCCTAACAGACATGCTTGCAAAGTATGTCTTGTCCAACCATACTGATTGGGACCTTGCCCTACCCTATGTCACTTTTGCATATAATTTTTCGCGTCACGACACTACCGGTTATTCCCCGTTCTTTCTGTTGTTCAACCGAGAACCCACATTTCCACTGGACGCATCCCTTCCATCCGCCGCAGCTGAGAACAGTGTATAAGCACTTGACCACGACGGAAGGAAAAATATAGGAGGGAGCATACCGCACCGCGATTGTCGCCGACTGTGGTGGCCCAACACGTGATGAAAACGTCAGAGCACGGAGGATACGTCAGAGCGCGCGGTAGGTTTTAGTAATTCTTGTTGATTTTTTTTTTCAGAACCCATTCGAAACCATTTGAAACTCTTGATATTGTTACGCAAAAGCTACGGCAAGGACGGAGAAAGAGGAGAACGAAGTGCGCTTGTCTTGGTAGCGGCTCGGTGTCGGCGTGGCCCCTTATCATCAATTCATCTGTAAAATAAACGCACCCCATCGTAACAGTTTTGGTGGACGGTGCTGGGTACAACAACGGCGTCCCCGAACAACGACGACCAACCGCCCGCAGAAGTGCAATCCGTGGAGCTTCGCCGAAGTCGCCGAATTGCCGGTCTGCCACCAGAGATGGCTTCCGACGGCGACAACCCGCCTGCCGTCTTCCAGCTCCCAATGGCAGCCCTACATCGAACCACGAACCTTCGCCGGAAAAGCCGGGGAAGACGTGGACGGATGGCTCAGCTTTTACCAGCGCGCAAGTCGGTTCAATGGCTGGAATGCCACCACCCAGCTTAACAACGTTGCCTTCTTCCTCAAGGGAACCGCGTCAGTGTGGTTTGAAAACCACGAAGAAAGCATGACGACGTGGGAACGGTTCGTAGATGAAATGAAGAAGTGCTTCGGAGATCCGGCAGCTAAAAAGAAGCGTGCGGAACAAACCCTAATGCAGCGAGCCCAAGTTCCCGGCGAAACATGCACGACGTACATCGAGGAAGTCCTGAAATTGTGCAAGGCCCTGGACCCTCAGATGACAGAAGAGGACAAAGTTGGTCATCTTCTAAAAGGGATCGCCGAGGACGTGTACCAGTTCCTCATCGGCAAAGACAGTCTGGACTCCGTAAGCGACGTCATTCGACACTGCCGCACGTTTGAAGCCTTGAAAGCTCGGCGTATCACACCGAAGTTCGGCCGCCTGGCCAATGTAACTAACGTCGCCAGTGTTGACCTGGTCCCAACTCCATCCGACCTTGCGTCAGTTATTCGGCAAGTGGTGCGCGAAGAGCTTGACCGACGTGAGGCGGCTTCCCTCTCTACTCCGCGGGTTCGAGAGCCCCTTTCTCACTGCGACTTCGGTGAGACGTCCATCACTGCCGCCTCCATAGACGCCAACAACTTCGCTCCTCGTTCAAGAGCGCCAAACCCTACTCTGAACGCGTATCCCAGTTATAAGTTCCACGACGGTTACTCACCCAGAGCACCTGCAGTTTCTCTCACGAGTGGGATGACCGTGCCAGTTATCCTGCTAATGACAATTTTAGTGCGCCCCGTGAGCGTCCCATCTGCTTCCAATGCGGTATTCGCGGTCACGTCGCCAGATTTTGTCCTCATCGCCCACGCATGTCACCACCGTCGTATGAGCGACCGCGCACGTTTTATCGGCGTAGCAACCGGCACGGCGGCGGCACACGCTGGCCTTCTGACTCCGATAGCAGGAGAAACCACCAGGCGCATCACCGTAGTGACTCTCCAGCTTCTGTGCGGAGCTTGACGCCACCGCCTTCACGCCAGCGCAGGTCTCCATCTCCGCGACGACGTCTCACGTCACCGCCGCCGGGAAACTAGGCGGCGCGACCAATGGAGGTGAGGTCGCCAGTCATCATCAGCTACACGCCCCTATGCCTCCGCCAGTCACCATGCGTCATAACAAGATTCATGTTTTAGTGGACAATGTCGCTACGTTGGCCTTAGTGGACACGGGAGCGAGTGTCTCCGTTATCAGTTTGGCTTTCAAAACCCGACTAGGCCGTAAAGTGATGTTCCGCTGGAATAACGCTAATGCATTTCGTGCTGTGAGTGGAGAGTTGCTCCGACCAATTGGAGTGTGCACCGCGAACGTTTATTTCTCCGATAAGGTGTATCAAGCCGAATTTGCCGTACTTGCTCAATCCACTCACAACGTAATTCTTGGCCTCGATTTCCTACAACAGTGTGGTGCCACTGTTGACTGCGGTACTGGCGAGCTGTTCCTCTCTTCGCTTGCCGACCAACCTGCTACCTGTTCATGCACTCTCGCCGTCATTGAAGATGCAGTCTTACCGGCACGTTCCGTATCCAGAGTTCGGGTTGCTGCTTGCGGTGTCGACGCCGATACATTTGATGCAATTGTTGAGCCTGTGCCTTCGATGGTAGTGAAGAAAAGCGTGCTCGTACCTCGATGCGTCCTCTCTGTGGCCTGCGGAACGACTACATTGTGGGTGTCAAATTTAGCCTCCCAGTCTGTTGTGCTACCCAGCGGTATGCGACTCGCCTCTTTTGAAGTGGACACCAGTCTCAGCATAGGCGCTTTAACTGATGACACGTCACATGAATCCCGAGAGCACGGGGCTGGCCCCGGTGTCCCTGAAGACTCGTTGCCTTTTCTCAGAATGATCAACAAGTCACTGTCTTCAGAGAAGCGTCAAGCCCTGGTCAGCGTCCTTAGCAAACATGTGTCATTATTTGATTTCGCGCAGAACGCTAACAAAGTTCGCGTTCCAACTACGCGGGCGCGCCACAGGATTGACACGGGGTCCGCGCATCCCATAAGGCAGAAGCCTTACCGCGTGTCCGCGTCAGAGCGCAAGATCATCGCTGAACAGGTCGACGACATGCTAGCCAAGGGCGTCATCCAAGATTCCTCTAGCCCTTGGGCTGCGCCGGTCATCCTCGTGAAAAAGAAAGATGGGTCCTGGAGGTTTTGTGTCGACTACCGGCGTCTCAATTCTGTGACGAAAAAGGACGTGTATCCACTTCCCCGGATCGATGACGTTATTGACTGCCTTCATTCCGCATCCTACTTTTCATCTGTGGACCTCCGATCAGGCTATTGGCAGATACCCATGCATTCAGCTGACAAAGAGAAAACCGCTTTTGTGACCCCAGACGGCTTGTTTGAATTCAACGTCATGCCTTTCGGTTTGTGCAACGCGCCTGCAACATTCGAAAGGTTTATGGACACGGTACTGCGCGGCCTGAAATGGGAGATTTGTTTGTGTTATCTTGACGACGTCGTCATTTTGGCCGCACCTTTGCAGAACACAACCATCGACTGGACGTTGTTCTGACGTGCCTTGAACAAGCTGCCCTTACACTCAATTCAAAAAAATGTCACTTTGGCCAACGAGAGGCGCTAGTACTAGGACATCTGGTGGACAAGCACGGGGTACGACCAGACCCACAGAAGGTCGCTGCAGTTAGCGGCTTTAAACAACCGCAGTCACAACGCGAGCTGAGGAGCTTCTTGGGTCTTTGCTCGTACTTCCGACGTTTTGTGCCCAACTTTGCCGATACTGCCTACCCCCTGACTTCATTGCTGCGCAAGGATAACCCTTTCACCTGGACAGCAGATTGCGATTCCTCGTTTCGTCAACTGAAGTTCCTGCTCTCTTCTGGACCCATACTTCGTCATTTTGACCCCTCTGCCACTACAGAATTGCACACCGACGCGAGTGGAATCGGCCTCGGCGCCGTCCTCGTGCAGCGCTTTGGTGACGCCGAGCATGCCATTGCCTACGCCAGCCGTTCGTTGAGCAGGGCCGAACAAAATTACACCGTCACTGAGCAAGAGTGTCTTGCCGTCGTCTTTGCAGTCCAGAAGTTCCGGCCATATCTCTACGGGCGTCGCTTCACAATCGTTACGGACCACCATTCACTATGTTGGTTGGTTGGTCTCCGCGACCCGTCTGGCCGCCTTGCTCGATGGGCGCTACGTTTACAGGAATTTGACTTTGCAGTCCGTTACAAGAGTGGCAGACATCATGCGGACGCTGATTGTCTTTCGAGGCTCCCTCTACCAACAAGTGAATGTGACGCCGACAATTTCGATGAGTTTCTGGCCGCCATCGACGACATTCTTTTTCCTGATCTGGCCACCTTCCGGGAAGAGCAGCGTGACGACCGCAGCCTGGATGCCCTCTTCGCCTCAGCTGCTCAGCCAACAGGCAACAATGGCTTTGTCATCCAAAGTGGCCTGCTCTACAAGAAGAATTATGCGGCTGATGGTGCCCGCCTCCTCTTAGTGGTCCCTAAAAATTTAAGAACCCACGTGCTCCGTGCTATGCACGACGACTCGACCGCTGGGCACCTGGGTTTCACCAGAACATACCACCGGATTCAGGGCCGATTCTACTGGACCAGTATGCGACGGGATATAGAGAAGTATGTGGCCAGTTGTAACAAGTGCCAGCAATTCAAGCGCCCTAATACTGCTCCGGTCGGACTCCTTCACCCTGTAGCGCCACCATCATCTCCTTTCGAAATGGTTGGAGTGGATCTTCTCGGCCCATTCCCGCGCTCAACAAACGACAACCGTTGGATTATAGTCTGCGTCGACCATCTGACGCGCTATGCTGAAACCGCAGCGATGCCAACGGCCACGGCTCTTGATGTTTCGAGCTTCCTCCTATCCTCCGTTATACTCCGTCATGGACCCCCTCGTGTTATTGTGAGTGATCGCGGTCGCCAGTTCGTGGCCGACGTAGTCGAAGAGCTGTTGCGTCTCTGTGCTTGCCAGTTTCGCCACGCGACCCCGTATCACCCACAGACAAATGGTCTCGTCGAGCGCACTAACAGAACTTTGACCAACATGCTTTCGATGTACGTGGATTCCAGGCACAAAAATTGGGATGACATCTTGCCTTTTATCACATACGCCTACAACACCGCAAAGCATGAAACTACAGGCTACAGCCCTTTCTATCTTCTTTATGTTAGACCACCCCGCAACTTCCTTGACACCATTCTACCTTTTACTCCTCATGGGGACTCTTCTATTGCCCAGACTCTCTGCCGCGCTGAGGAAGCACGCCGCATAGCTCAACTCCGTACGTTGGCATCCCAGGACCACTCCAAGATCCGCTACGATTCAAGACATAAGAATGTGTCATACGACAAAGGGGACATTGTATGGCTTTGGACACCACTTCGCAAGCGCGGACTGTGCCAGAAGTTTCTGGCTCGTTACACCGGGCCTTTCGTCATCACCGATCGCCTAAGTGATGTAACCTACTCGATTGCTCGGCTCGTGTCCAATGGCTACCGGTCTAAGAAGACGCAGCTTGTTCATGTCGCTCGCCTGAAACGCTGTCATCCACGTGACTCCGAGTGGACGTAACAGTTACTCGCCCAGCGGGCTTCGTCTGTGAAGGGAGGAGTGTTACGCAAAAGCTACGGCAAGGACGGAGGAAGAGGAGAACGAAGTGCGCTTGTCTTGGTAGCGGCTCGGTGTCGGCGCGGCCCCTTATCATCAATTCATCTGTAAAATAAACGCACCCCATCGTAACAATATATCCACTATGGAAGATGACACGAGCTCTCTTTATTGTTCTACTGCAAATATGACACAGACCCCTAGGATAGCGTGAGAGTGGTGGACGGAGGATTAAATTGGCTCAGGTCTCATAAAGAAAGCAGCAATAAACTCCGTTCAAACCCAACAACTTTCAACATCGACAAAAAATAGGCAACGCACAATCGACTAAGTGATAACAAGGAAATCTCAATTACTGAAAAAAAAAGAAATAAGTGACGAAAAAAAGTGGCACTGTTCCGAACCGAGCCCACCAGCCAACCAAGCACGGCTCAGCCAGCGAGTAAGGTTCTAGCCCTGACTCTCACGATCGGAGCCAACCTGGGCAGCAGATGCCACCGGTGGCGCGCAGTGCTTTGCTACCACACTCTTAGCACGGTAACGTTTACTAAAGGGGTATATTCTCACAAATTTGTGCACCTATAAAAAAAAGTTACATAGTAACCTTTATTTAAGTAACCTTTAATGAAGGGTACACTCTCACCAACGTGTAACCTATAAAATAAAAGGCTACGTGTACCTATAGTAAAAGTTACTATATAGTAACCTTTAGTATAGGCACGCGTAGCCTTTTTGTATGTAACCTTTCGTATAGGCATAGTCTTGCAAGGCTTCGCACGTGCGTCTTCTGCGCATGTACAGGAATTTAGG